>NW_023232948.1:544889-556840 GCF_002007445.2 Ailuropoda melanoleuca
TCTTTGAAAAATGTCATTGATATTTTGATCGGGATGGCATTGAAAGTGTAGATTGCTCTGGGTAGCATAGACATTTTAACTATGTTAATTCTTCCGATCCATGAGCATGGAATGTTTTTCCATTTATTTGTGTCTTCGTTGATTTCTTTCATAAGTGTTCTATAGTTTTCAGAGTACAGATCTTTTACCTCTTTGGATAGGTTTATTCCGAGATACCTTACTGTTTTTGGTACAGTTGTAAATGGGATCAATTCCTTGATTTCTCTCTCTGCTGCTTCATTATTGGTGTGTAGAAACGCAACAGATTTCTGTAGATTTTGTATCCTGTGAATTCACTGAATTCAGGTATCAGTTCTAGCAATTTCTTTTCTTCAAGAAGTCCCTTTAATGTTTCTTGTAAGTCTGTTTTAATGATGAACTCTAACTTTTGTTTGTTGGGCAAACTCTCTCTTCTGCAATTCTGGATGACACCCCTGCTGGTATACTTGCTTACGGGTCTTTTTCTTTCAGCACCGTGAACAGATCGTGCCATTCTCTTCTGGCCTGAAAAGTTTCGTTAAAAATTTTTCTAAATTTATTTGAGAGAGAGAGCACACACAAGTGGGGGAAGGGGCAGAGAGAGAGAGGGAGAAGCAGGCTCCCTGTGGAGCAAGGAGCCCAATGTGGGGCTTGATCCCAGAATCCTGGGATCATGATTCGAGACAAAGGCAGACACCCAACCAACTGCGCCAGCCAGGTGCCCCTGTGACCTATAAAGTTTCTGCTGAAGAGTCACTGATAGCCTTCTGGGATTTTCCTTGTATTTCACTGTATCCCTTTCTCTTGGTCCTCACCTTTAAGTTTTACATTTTAATGATTACATGTCTTGTGTGGACTTCTGGGTTCATTTTTGTTTGCAGCTCTCTGTGCTTCCTAAACCTGGATGTCTGTTTCCTTCCCTGCATAAGGGATGTTTTCTGTCCCGTATTTCTCTGTCTTCTTCTGGGATCCCCATAATGTGAACGTTGTGCGTGATGTTGTCCCTTTAAATGCGTTAACGTTTCCTCATTTTCATTTTTTTATTTTGCTGTGTATCTTGTTTGATTTCTATCACCCTGTCGTCCATACTGCTGATCTGTTTTCCGCATCCTCTAGTCTAGTATTGATTCCCTCTTGTGCATTTTCCAGTGAGTTAGTATGTTCCTTAGCTCTGTTTGGTCCTTTTAAAGTTTCTGTCTCTTCGTTGAAAATCTGAGTTCATCTACTCTTCTCTCTCTTCCAGTGTCTTATCATTGCTACTTTGAACTCTGTCAGGTAGTTTGATCATCTGTATTTTGTTTCATTCGTTTGGAATATATGCCTCTCTCTCTTCATTGTGTCTTACTCTGTTTGCTTCCAGGTCTTACGTAGGAGAGCTACACCTCCTGGTCTTGAAAGCAGTGGCCTCAGGTAGAAGGTGTCCTGTGGGACCAACTAGTATACCCCCCTGATCACCAGAACCAGGTTTTTAGGGTGTCATCCGTTGTGACAGGTCTGGCTGGGACTGCTGCAGGTGCAGGGCTGGCTGTGGCTGGCTGAGATGAGCCACTGGCTGCTTTAGTGGGTGTTGCTGCCTTCCCCTCTCCGCAGCAAGAGTCTTTTTCCGGTGGTGCTGACCACAAGGTGGTGCAAGTCCACAAGGAAATGCTGGGGCAGGAGCGCCGTGTTAGCAAGGTGATGGACAGTGTTGGAACTGGCTCACACCAGCATCCAGCCAGACCGAAGGCAAGGAAATGGTGACCCCCCCCCAGTACTTCCACTGACAGAGAAAGCTCATGCAGATCCCTGTCCGTCTTCTACACACAGTATAATAAGTCTATGAATCTCCATGTATAATCCAGGCACTTTTCAAACTCCTGCTTCTGTGCTCGGTCTCAGACTGATATGGCATGCTGACCCTTTAAGGGTGGAAACTCAGGTTCGTACAGCACTTGGCCTCTCCCAGAGTTATGTTCCTTTGATTCTCAAAGGCAGACTTTATAGGGGTCTCATCTCCACAGTGTGGGTCCCCAGGGGCAGGGGTGCTGGTGTGGGGCTTGATGCCCTCACTCCTCAGGGAGGACCTCCCACATCGCTTGCCCTCTGGCCCTTCTCACTGTGTCTTCACTCCATCTTCAGCTGTGAAGATCTGTCCTGCTCATCCTCTGGTCACTTTCTGGATGGGTTGCTCAGTGTGCAGTTATTGCCTCGAGGTGTCCACGGGATGAGGTGAGCTCAGGATCCTCCCATTCTCCACGTCCCCAGTTCTCTTAGTGAGTCTGCTCTCGGTAAGTCATTAACAAAGGCTTTTCTCTACCGATAATGCCTTTATCTGTCTTTTGGTTGCTCAAAGAACTTAGGCTTTTACATTTATTCGTCTGCAAAGTCTTTGTCAGTTTGGTTAAATGGTTAAGTCAAGATCATAGGTCACTGTGAAACAATACTATTTGACCAAGTGTTTTAAAATTTTGGGTATTTTGGGCTAACATCCCCCACATCAAATCATAGATGAAGGCTTTTTGATCTTGAACCAATTAAAAAATATTCATAAAGATTCCTGAAATATCTCAAAGGATTTGACCTCTTTCCTTATAAAAGGGAAATGTTAAACTAAGGAGGCTGATTTGAACTCTTCTTAGATGTTTATGTGGATATATGTTAATACAAGTGACCCAGAAATCGTATGAATTCCCTCTCTAGGAGTATGCCTAGATATGTCCGAAAACAGTGGTAACACACGTAATTCCAGTTACTCTCTCAAAATGTGTCACAAAAATAAGCAAATTTCCTTATCAATTGCATTATAATGAACTCTACTCAGACCTTTAACATGCTATTAAAGATTTTTATCATATATAGACATTTATTCTTTTACTCAGATGCTTTTACAGAAGTGTTCCTACAGAAATGCTTCCTCTTCAAGGGGATTCATGGGATAAGCTCCAAAACACAGGCTTCTAATAACTTTAAGATCATGAAACTAACTGGGTGAAAATTTCCAGAACTAATGGAAAAACTGAAGAGGATAATTTTGATGAGTCTTTGAAATAGAGCTGATTGTTTTATATTTTGTTTTCCAAATATAAGGAAACCTTTCCTCTTAAGGTAACTATGACTTAGAGCAATTCATAAAATTATACCTTTGAAAGCAGAATTAAAACATTTTTTCCTCCATAACTGACCCTCCAGAATTCAGAAACTCATTGAACTTTTTCTTTTTTTTTTTTTAGATTTTATTTATTTATTTGACAGGAGACAGCCAGCGAGAGGGGGAACACAAGCAGGGGGAGTGGGAGAGGAAGAGGCAGGCTCCCAGCAGAGGAGCCTGATGTGGGGCTCAATCCCAGAATGCCGGGATCACGCCCTGAGCCGAAGGCCGACGCTTAACAACTGAGCCACCCAGGCGCCCCTCATTAAACTTAGGTAAATAAATATATTTAGCCATAAAAATAAGAACACTAGCAATCTGTTCTCCTAACAGGACACATTTGGCAATGTTGGTCATATTACCAACGTTGGTCATACTGGAATGTCCTATTTGAGAGACCTACATAGACTCAGATATGCCCAGACTGCTTTAAAGTACTAAGGCTGACTTTGTGAAGCCAATAAAGCCCCTTGGAAATATCAGCCTGGTACCTTATTTACAGGGATGCCAGCAACCTTACCAGGTGAGTAAGGAAGGTCATGTCCTGGCAGGTGCAGGAACCTCAGGATATTTGGGGCACCTCAAGAAGATAGGAATTCACACAAATCTATGGATATTGCAGGTGAAGCCTGATAGCAAATGTGTGCCTTGGCTTCTGGCCTCAAATGTGGCTAGAAATTCAATCTGAGATTCCTTGTGAAAAGTTACAGCAAACTAGACTAGCGATTAGCCATATGGAATATTTTTATTCTTGCTGCACTTACGTCTAGTTTCATCAAAATGGACTTACAAAACTTGCAAAACAAATTGTTATTATGATAACTTTCATAGAAATGGGCTGATTGTAGAGAGACGTTGTTTCCTTTTTTATCTGTAAACTGGACTGCTTGTTGAGTTGCCCTAGTCTCTCTTCCAGTACCTGGCTCCAATCCTCTAAACGAGCATTTCCAATTTTTCTCCGACGTTCTGACTCAAAGCCACTGAGACTACAAATGCTCTTTCCCCAAAGCCATGTGAGCCAGAGAACGGGAATCCAACGTGGAGTCTTAGGACAGAATTGCTGTGATCTTATAATGAAACTTTGATGGATAAGGAGTTGCTTCTTGTAGATGAGCAAAAGAAAATGTTTTCTTGAGGTGGAATCTATTCCTGGCAAGGATGCTGTGAAGATTGTTGGAATGACGACAAAGGATTTAGAGCATCAGATAAGCTTAAGCTGCTAAAGAGCAGCTGGGTTTGGAAGGGTTGACTCCACTTGGAAAGAAGTTCTACTGTGGGTAATAAGGATAAGCAAACAGCCCTGGGTTTTATATGCAGCTAACGAATCGTCGAACAGTACATAGAAAACTAATGATGTGCTATATGCTGGCAAACTGAACACAATAATACAACAAGAAAAAATATACTATAAAAAACACGAATAGCATCATGTGCTACAAACGTCAACGTCCGCTTGATATAAGTGCCAGAGTCGCCCTAACCTCCAGCAGCCACCACGCTGATCGTCAGCAGCCACCAACGCTGAAACAGGACCCCCACCAGCAAAGCTCCAATGATGGTAAACACTTCAGCAATATTGTGTTTTTAAATGAAGGCCTCTAGCTTGCTTTTTTGGATGTTTCAGGCTACAGTACAGTGTAAACATTTATATGCACAAAACCAGAAAAAAGTCCTTTTGCTTGCTTTGTTGCAATGCTCTAGAATCAAGCCCCCACATCCCCGGGGTGTGACTATATTACTACACCCTAGAAATATTTTGGATGGAGTGCTGCGTAGGTTGGCACAGTGACAAAACAAGCCGATGACAAGGTTAAGAAACCAATTCACAAACTGGGTTCTTACAACTATTTTTCATCTTCCGTCTTCAGTTTAAAAATTGAACATATTGAGGGGCGCCTGGGTGGCGCAGTCATTAAGCGTCTGCCTTCGGCTCAGGTCGTGATCCCAGAGTCCTGGGATTGAGCCCCACATCAGGCTCTTCCACTATGAGCCTGCTTCTTCCTCTCCCACTCCCCCTGCTTGTGTTCCCTCTCTCTCTGGCCGTCTCTACCTCTGTCAAGTGAATAAATAAAATCTTAAAAAAAAAAATTTAACATATTGGTTAAGAAAATTCAAACCTTTTCAGAGTTGAGTCCCATTGAAAATGGTACTCAAAGTTTAGTAAACAAAGGTTATAGGAAATTGTGATGTGGCATATGTCATAAACAAGAATTGTAGAAAAATGATTCTCAGTGTAATGAGGTTCATTTATAGAATGTGCTTCAAAAACCATAGGTGGCAAAGGGCTGCGTGTGAAATCCAATTATCAGAGCATTAGACATTTCCATCTTCATATCTGCAATTGTTTTATAATCGTTGTATTGCCATTAGCATGAGATGTGTAATGGTGTGTGCCAGAGAAGTGACTCTGTTTTGCTTACTATTTTAACTAATGACTAAAAAGATAATGAGCAGAATTTCATTATAAAATGCGTTTTGAACAATTGGAATTATCGCATGTTGCGAGAACCAGTAGCGCTGGAGGAACAAACAGGCAGAGGTCAGACGTGGAGACGGCAAGCAGCGTTAGGTTCATGTGAAGCCCACACACTCCATGGAGCGACGGCAGATCCTCCAGGTCACGAATAGTTAGAAGGGTTTGAGGGGACGTCACGGTAAACCCCGATTTTACTGAAGGACCCGTCCCCACTTATAAAAAAGGTTTTAGCACAGACCACCACCTGCGGATCAGGGCTCCCAGTGGAGGCTCCTGCCTGTGGTCCAGGGCTCCTCGAGGGCATCACACACCAAGGACAAATTGACACAAGGGTGCTCGGTTCTTTTTGGTGAGTCAGAAGGACCACAAACCAGTACTTCCCGTGACAGAGTCTATTTTGGAGAATAAAATATAATAGTCGAAGAAATCCTGACAACCACTCCTCGTGCTTGAAGAACGACGGCATCTCCATCCTCTCAGCGTGCCCTCAGTGAGACCAGGGATAGACAGTCAGAAAAGCCACTTATTTCTTTTTGTTTGTTTGTTTGTTTGTTTGTTTGTTTTTTAAAGATTTTATTTCTTTATTCGACAGAGATAGAGACAGCCAGCGAGAGAGGGAACACAAGCAGGGGGAGTGGGAGAGGAAGAAGCAGGCTCATAGCGGAGGAGCCTGATGTGGGGCTCGATCCCATAATGCCGGGGTCACGCCCTGAGCTGAAGGCAGATGCTTAACCGCTGTACCACCCAGGTGCCCCCAAGCCACTTATTTCTTATTAACTGATCTACTCACATGAAAAATAACCTAATTTTTTTTTTTTTTTTTTTTTACTGAATTCAGTCAAGGTAACTCATATTGGTAGACACATTCTAACACAATACCAGGAAAAACTTGTCTATAATCCTGGTTTTTAACCCCCCAAAAAATGTTATAAATTAGGTATTCATTGACCTAGGGCAGGGTAACATCCACTGTGAATTTACGGTGGGCAGAGCCAGTAGGTTGCTCTGGGGGTAGCCTGTGCACCTCTGCTTTGGAGAAACACCACCTCTTACCCAGTCGTGCACCTGCGTGGACAGAAGGTGGCTCTGCGTGGCACTGACAGGCCTGAGGACCCTGGGGGCAGCTCAGGAGTCACCTTTCCCGGGGTCACCCCTGAAGGCACAGGTCCTAGTCAGCAGCTCCCTACTGTTCAGGGAAGGGGGAATGCCGTTCCCAGGCCTCCCTGGGGCTAGAACTCCCTTCTCCCAGGGGACCACTCCCTCCCACAAGAGAGACGGGGCTTCCCCAGGCCTCAGCAGACCCAGGAACAAATTCGGAAAATCAAGAGATGAACAAGGTTCCATTCCAAGATAGCAATGTAGGAAGACCCTGAGCTCACCTCCTCCACGACACACCAAGTCTACACGGATGTTTCCAGAAATGCCTCCTGAAGAACCAAGAGCTTCTGTACACAGAGATCACAGAGAATGGAGAGACGGAGAGATGGTAATAAAGGGAACCTTGCCCCCACCCCTGTGCTGTGCACTGCAGGGGGAGGGGTCGAACTGGAGACTGAACAGATTCATCTGCCCTGGGGCATGCACACACACACACACACCATACCACACCACACACACACACACACACACACACACACGCCATGGTTTAAAAGAGCAACTAGTATATAAAGGATCCAGAGTTAGAACTCCACAAAAGGGGGCAATTGCTGGAATTCTCTCTGGGGCAGAGGGCCTGGCGAGGGCCACAGTTTACATTAACCCTCCACTTCTGTAGAATAGGCAGGAGCAGAGCCTAGGACCCTAGTAAGCCTCCTTCCCCACTGAGCCCAGTTCCCCTTGCCCACACCAGCCCACGCCATCCCACTGAGGTGGCCCCAGCATGGTGCACACTGGTCAGCCCTCACTACAGCTGCAGTCACTGGGCCAAGGTCACACAGGCAGAAAGCACCTCAGAACACTCCAGGCCCCTGCCGCTTAGACTACAGATGACTTGCTAGGATGCGCCCAATTCAGAGCATTCCTGGGCCGCCTAGCTCACACCTGCATTGGCTCTAGTGGGCCTGCCTGGATGCCCCATGGCCCATGGCCCACCTTGGCTCCACCTGCCCTGCCAGGGTGACCTCTGTGTGCAGGGCTCAAGGACCACCATGGTGCACACCCACCTCAGCTTTCACCGTCCTTCCAGAACACCCTCTCCGTGGAGAACCCCAGGATTCCCCAGTTCTTTCCCACTTGAACTGCGGCTGTCCTGCAAAGGTGCCGCTTTGTGGTGAACTCCAGGACTGCCCCGGCCATGCCCACTTCAGTTCAAGCCATGCCACCAGATAGCCCCGGCACAGAGTTCCCAGGACCACCAGTTCATGCCAGCCACGTCTCCAGCCAGCCAGCCAAAGTCACCAGACACACACAGTCTACACAGTGAATGATCATGCACAAGACCATTCCTTTAAGTTTAGAAGTAGCTGTTCCTCCTAATTCGTAGAAACAATCACAGAAAGTCATGTAAAATGAGGAGACAGAGGAATATGCTCCAAACTTAAAGACAAACTTCAGAAAAAACCACATGAAATGGAGATCAGCAATGTGCCTGATAAAGAGTTTAATGCAATTATCATAAAGAGGTTCACAGGAGAAAGAGGGGAAGAACTCAGGGAAAATTTCAACAAAGAGAAAATACAGTAAATAACCAATCAGAATTGAATAATGTAATAACTGAAATGAAAAACACACTAGAGGGACTGCACAGATGAGAGGACGCGGAAGAATGGATTAGCCATCAGGAAGACACGGGAATGGAAAACATACACGCTGAACATCAAAAAGAAAACTAATTAAAAATGAGAATAGGTTAAGAGAGCTCCTGGAGGACATCAGACACATATTTAGATTATAGGGGTTCCAGAAGGAGGAGACTGAGAAAAAAAGGGGCACAAAATTTATCTGAAGAAATAAAAACAGAAAAATTCCCTAAGCTGGGGAAAGAAACAGACATCCAGGTTCAGGAAGGGCAGGGTTCCAAAAAATGTGGATCTGGAGTGTGGGAAGACGCAGAGTAGGAGGATGCTAAGCTCACCCCACCCCATGTCCACAGCTAGAAATCACTCACATCGGAGTATGGACACTGCAGAGCGATCCGAAGACGGGCAGAGCCAACGCCACGAGGAAATGTAGAGAAGTCACGGCGGAGAGGTTAGGAAGGGCGACAGCGCGGCGGGGAGCTTCCCACGAGAGGTAGGGGCTGCAGGTGTGGAGACCGGAAAGCACCAGGGAGCCCACGCAGGTAAGTTCCCAAAGTGCCTGGCCTTTAAAACCAGAGGGGCTGACTTCTGATTTAGGATAACCGGCAGGAATTGGAGCCTGGAGCTTTAAAAAAAAGTCCGCTGACTCAGCGCTGGGTGAGCCCCGAGGTTGAGTGATAGCTGGGTCCCCACCCTTAAAGAGACCTCAGAGAGGCAACAGAGACAGTTTGCACAACGCCTGGGCAAACAGCAGGGAGACCTGTTTATCCTGGATGTCAGAGCCTGTTAGGGGACTTCTCTAGGAACAAGAGAATGCAGGTGCCATCCCCCCCCTCCAAGCCAAGCATAAACAGCCACCAGAGGGAGGTGGCTCTGCATAGACACTTGTTACCTAACCTGCTGGCAGTGCCCCCTGCCGCCACGTTCTCCTGAAGACTCACCCACTCCAAGCCTGTGAGCCTCAGCTCTGGGCTCGGGCAAATTTCCTTAAGGCTGCACGAGCCGCACCCCGCTGCTGCGTGTGCAGCCAAGCTCCTGGCCGCCTCTGCGTCTCAGGGGATCGGGCCTCGACTAGCGGCTCAGCACAAGTTTTGCTAACACCTCGCACGTCCCTGCGCAGCTGAGTCTCTCCCAGGCCACCAGCACGGCCGCATGCCGCGCCCCACTGGCTGCCGGGAGTGACAAGGGCCACCCCCCAGCAGCAACTGCACGGCAGGAGATCCAGCAGAGCAGGAGTGGCCTCTGCAAATGTTGCTGACACCCCTGCCCTGCCCTGGAGCCCTGCTCTTGTCACACCCCCTCAGAGCTGGGGGGCTGAGTCCCGCTGACATCACCCAGCCGCAGCCTGCAGGGAGTCCGCCCAGATGTCTGGACTGAAAGCAAAAGCAGCTCAGACAAGAGCAACACACAGAGGAGACTCCCCTGAGTGCCAGGGTCTGGTGAACAGGGGACAGGGGACATGGCACTGCGGGGCCCCCAGGACCTCTTCTTCATAAGGCCACACTTTGAAGAGCAGAAGACAGCTGACTTTCCTAACACACAGAAGCAGACACACAGAGGTGGATAGAATGAAGAGACAGAGAGCTAGGTCCCAAGTGAGAGAACTGCACAAAATCACAGCAGGAGATCTAAGTGAAACAGGAGTGATCTGTCTCGCTGAGAATTTCCAGCAGTGCACATAAAGGCGCTCACCAGGCTTCAGGAAGGGTGGAGGCCATCGATGAGACCCCTGACAAAGAGACAAGAACGTCAGAAACGAAGAACTCAATAAAGAAATTAAAAATACACTAGCTGGCCTAAGTAGGAGGCTACCGGAAGCCGAGGAAGGTGCAGTGGACGGAGGGTAGGGTAACGAACAGCGGTCAGGCAGCGCGGGAGAGACAAATGCTGCATAATGAGAACAGACTCAGATGACCCAGCCACTCCATCAAGCGTACTGGCATCGGCATCACAGGGATCCCAGAGAGGAGAGAGAGGAAGGGGTGCAGAAGAGATATCTGAACAAATCCCACCTGATCGTGCCGAACGATTTTTTTAATGTTGGTTTTTGCTAATATTTTGTTGAGGAGTTTTGCATCTATGTTTATCAGAGATATTGGTCTGTTTTCTTTTTTGCAGTGTTGCGATCTGGCTTGGGTATGAGGCAACACTGGCCTCACAGAATGAACCTGGCAGGTTGCCTTCCTCTTCTATGTTTTGGAATAGTTTGGAAAGTATAGGTATCAACTCTTCTTAAATGTGTGGTGGAATTTACCCATGAAGCCATCTGGTCCTGAACTTTTGTTTTGGGGGAGTTTTTGGTTTTGGTTTTTGTTCCATTTTTTGATTACTGATTCACTGTCATAGCTAGTAATTAATCTGTTCAAATTATTTCTTCCTAATTCCGTCCTGGAGGTTGTATGTTTTTCGGAATTTATCCATTTTTTCTAGGTCGTCCAATTTGTTGGCGTATAACTTTTTATAATATTCTTTTATAATACTTTTCATTTCTGGGGTGTTGGTTATTATTCCCCCCCTTCATTTCTGTTTTTATTGTGTCTTTTTTTTTTTAATGACTCTGGCTAAAGGTTTATAATTTTTGTTGCTCTTTTCAAAGAACCAGCTCTTGGTTTCATTTTTCTATTTTTCTTTTCATCTCTATTTCATTTCTTTCTGTTCTAATTCTTATTCTTTCCTTCCTTCTACTGGCTTTGGGCTTTTCCCCCCTAGCTCCTTTATGTGTGAGGTTAGGTTGTTTGAGATTTTTCTTGTTTCCTAAGCTTTCTTGCTTCTTTCTGGCACTTACTGCTACAATCTTCCCAGGTAGAACAGCTTTTTGCTGCATCCCAAAGATTTTGGACTATCACGTTTTCATTTTCATTTGTCTCCATGTATTTTATATTATCCAATTTGATTTCCTGGTTTACCTTATCATTGTTTAGTAGCACGTTATTGAACCTACATGTATTTCTGTTCCAGATTTTTTTTCTCAAGGTTGATTTCTAGTTCCATACTAATGTGGTCAGAAAAGATGCATTATAGGATTTCAATTTTTAAAATTTGTTTAGACATGTTTTGGGGCCTCATATGTCATCTGTCCTGGACAATGTTCCATATGCAGTTGAAAATAATGAATGTGGATTCTGCCATTTGGGGATGGAATGTTCCAAATATCTGTTAGGTCCATCTGGTGCAATGCGTCATTCAAAGCCAGTTCCCTTGTTGATCTTCTCTCTGATCTATATCCATTGATGTAAGTGAGGTATTAAATTTCCCTACTATTATTTTATTACTGCCAATTTCTTCCTTCATGTCTGTTAATAGATGCTTTATGTATTTGGGTGTTCCCATGGTGGGTGCATAAATATTTATAATTTTCTTATCTTCTTGGGCTGCTCTTTATGATTACATAGTGCCCTGCTTTCTCTTGTTACAGTCTTTGTTTTAAAGTCTACTTTGTCTAAGGATTGCTACCCCAGCTTTCTTTTTGCATCCATTTGCATCACAAATGTTTTCCCATCCCTTCACTTTCAATCTGTGTGGGTTTTTTTTAAGATTTTATTTATTTATTTGACAGAGAGAGACAGGGAGAGAGGGAACACAAGCAAGGGGA
>NW_023232949.1:0-195 GCF_002007445.2 Ailuropoda melanoleuca
GAAGACAGGAGCTTAATGACTGAGCCACTCAGGCGCTCCGGGTTGTGGGCTTCTTGATTTTTCAGCCTGCCCTCTGGGAGAGGGGCCTGCTGGCCGGTACTCAAAGAACCCTGTTTGGGTAGAGTCTCCGTGTCCCCTGCGAGGGGGGATGGGGATGGGTGCCCTGTGAGCCGGTATTTCCGGGCTTTTGTTCTC
>NW_023232949.1:472-568 GCF_002007445.2 Ailuropoda melanoleuca
CCAGTCGCCAGTCACCAGCTGTCCAGCGCGGGCTCCCGGAGCTCCCGGTCTCCATCTGGTGCCTCGCGGGTGCTGACCGCGAGTCCTCCTGCGCCC
>NW_023232950.1:0-930 GCF_002007445.2 Ailuropoda melanoleuca
AAAAAAAAAAAAAGAAAATCTTTGGCTTACAAAATGAGAGTTATTCTGAAAATCCTTTTCTGGATGCCAGAGCGTGATATGGAATCGTTCTTCCTCTCTGTACGGAAGCAAACTTGAGCATCCCCGAGGCAGCTAGCGCCTCTGGCAGACGAAGCCTCGCTCAGGACAAACAGACACAAAGAAGAAAAGAGCATCGGTACAGCTCAGCAGGATTGTGCCCTCGCTTCATTTGTTTTGTTGTTGTTGTTTTTGGGTTTTTTTGAAATGCAAGACCATGGTCAGAAAAGAATCCAATCAGCCTTGCTTATTCTCTCTGCCATTTCCTGCAGCCATCCCTCGAACTGTCCGTGAATTCAATCTTGAACCTGAGCAGCCCTCACAAAGCGAGGCTCTCGAAGGAAGAGAGAACCAGTTCAAGCTCACGTGAGCAGGGCCTTCGAGCTCCAGGCCGCTGGCGTGCAGTTCGGCGGAAGCGCAGGGCCGGCTTCTGTCTGTCTCGTCTTCGCCCACCCAGCTTCCCTGGGGGGCAGCGTGGGTCTGGTCCTTCTAGGCACCGTGTCCGGACACGGCAACTTGCAGAGGAAGAAAGGGACATTCTCTGCAGCACCCTCCTCCCCCTAAGCGTGGGGATCTGTGGCAGACCCCGGGGTGCCCCACCCAGACCCTTCCTTGCAGGAAGGGGCCTCACCTTCCCCCTGCCTGTAGTGTTGACCGGTGGGGTCTCACAGCCTGGTCCCTCCCCAGGGACTGCGCTTGTCCAAGGGAGGCTGCCTTGCTGGAAGCCCCGTGCCCTCCCTGGGTCTGAGCCTGGGACATGCCATAACTGGTGACCAGTCCCAGCTCCTCATGAGACAGGCCGGCAAGTCTGTGGCAACCATGCGCGTTTCTACTCCCCGTCCCGCCCAATCCTGTTTGCCTCTCTCCTTGGCA
>NW_023232951.1:0-930 GCF_002007445.2 Ailuropoda melanoleuca
CGCAAAAAAGAATCCTCTGATGACTTGGATGACTTAAACTTTTTCAATCAGAAGAAAAAGAAGAAGAAAACAAAGAAAATGTTTGACATTGAGGAGGCTGAGGAAGGTGTGAAGGAGCTAAAGATTGAGATTGAAGAACCTGAGCCGCCTGTGGAAACCGAGGAGGACTTGGATTTTGTGCTTGGGAAAAAGAAAAAAAAGAAGAATGTCATATTTCCTGAAGAGGACGACATGATGATGGAAAATGACGATATCCTAGAAGATGAAGACAACCAAAAAGATGGCATTTCCTTCAGTTCGATGACTGGACCAACATGGGCTGGCACAGAGAGGGATTACACATATGATGAGTTGCTAAATCGAGTCTTCAACATCATGCGTGAAAAGAACCCAGATATGGTAGCTGGTGAAAAGAGGAAGTTTGTCATGAAACCTCCCCAGGTAGTCCGAGTAGGAACAAAGAAAACATCGTTTGTGAACTTCACAGATATTTGCAAACTATTACATCGGCAACCAAAACATCTGCTGGCTTTTTTGTTGGCTGAGCTGGGGACTAGTGGCTCAATTGATGGTAACAACCAACTCGTAATCAAAGGGCGGTTCCAACAAAAGCAGATTGAAAATGTCCTGAGACGATACATCAAAGAGTATGTGACCTGTCATACATGCCGTTCACCAGACACCATCTTGCAGAAGGACACTCGATTATATTTCTTGCAATGTGAGACGTGTCATTCCCGTTGCTCTGTTGCTAGCATCAAGACTGGTTTCCAAGCTGTAACAGGAAAAAGAGCTCAGCTCCGTGCCAAAGCCAACTAATTTGTAGATCATCATTTGATTTTTCCAAATTATATTTTGGGAAATTTGAAAACCTGTTTTTGGCTGATTGAGTAGATTTATCATTGTATTGATAAATTAGCTAAGTACCGC
>NW_023232952.1:0-930 GCF_002007445.2 Ailuropoda melanoleuca
TAGAAATTACTTAAAATCTTAAAAAAAAAAAAAAAAAAAGAAAGAAAGAAAGAGAAATCAGCTGGCAAACACTTGTCTCTCCAAGGAGCCATTTCTTTCTGATGGCAAAACATGCTTTTGCTGTGATCTTATTTACCGTCACCATCACGGGACGGTGACTGTAAGGGCCTGCGCCTGGGAGTGCAGAAGAGGGATTAGTATTCAAATCCTCTGGACCATTTCATCCAGGAAGGCATGCCATCCTGCACCTTCAGAGGATCTGGGGATTATTTAGTGCTCAATAAGGCATGGAATTCGAGTATTCTTTTTCACGTATTAGTTTCCTTTCTCCGGATTCACGCAATGCATGTAATACATACGGAACACAAATCATGTACTGGGCACCGAGTACACAAATATGAATTACCATCTCTGTGGCCAAATTAACAAGACGACCGTTAAGGAGAGAATACATTGAGATGAATAAATGTCAATCCATTAAATCATCAGTCATAAACTATTGTGCAATGGATGGCATAGAGCTTTCAGAAAAACACTTTTTTCTTGGAAATGTCAACAAACACCAGATTTATCACTGGTGGAGTGAAAAGTTCAGTGGGACGAGGTCAGGCCTTCAGGTTCTGATCTTGATCCTGCCACAGGAGAGCAGAGATACCGTGGATAAAGTCCTCTGTTCCAGCCCTCAATTATTCCACACAAACCCCCAATTACATGTGCCTCTATTTTAAGAAAACCCACTAACTGAAACACTGAACTTCTTAAAACAAGAGAATGAATACCCTTCAATTTACTCTACAAAAGGCCTCTTCACTTGACAATAGTCTGTTTACCCTTTACACAGCAGGCAGGCCAGGGTCCTGGAGACCAGGATGTGACACAGAAGAGCCCTGGATGGAGGCAGAGCCAACCCTACCCTTCCTTGGATCAACA
>NW_023232953.1:0-930 GCF_002007445.2 Ailuropoda melanoleuca
GAATCTGGGGATGTACTGTATGGTGATTAACATAATATAATAAAATAAAATTAAAAAAAAAAAAAAAGAAACAGCCATATAAGATGTGCCACCAATTTTGCGCTACACCTGCTATTACCCATATTGCTTACCACTTCATTAATTTTGGAGTTCTCTTTGTAAGGGGCCATGAGAGAAACACTTAAAGAGTTTAGTACAAGGCTTGCCTTTAATCAAGTATTCATTCCCCGAACCCTTACAGTTAGAAGCTTACCAGGGAAGCAAAAGTCTCCACTTACAATAGGAGCCCTCCCTCCTTCCCATTCCTCCCCCATTCACACTAGGGTCTATCCTTTCCTATCCCATAGACATCTTTGTTGTTCTACAAACAACAGACGGGTTGACCGATGGTCAATACGCTGGGAATGCAATGCAAACTGATTGCAAAGCATAATTGCAAATATTGCAGTGAAAGGGGGCAGAATTCATGAAGTCCACGAGAGTGAAGCTGCAGAACTGCTGGCACCGTGTGCAAAGTTGGCGACAAATACATCGCTGGGGGCATTAGAGCAGTTAACAGCTGAAGACGGGGAAAGAGCAAGGATGATGATACCACAAAGACTTCGAAAGAGATCCGTTTGAATATCAAAGGAATAAGAGAGGCTCTTGAGGAAATTGATAAAGTGCTCAAAGAGTTTTTGCAAAAAAAATGATCATGCTGCGAAAGTCAAACATGGATTTGAGAATGGTGTTTCATTCTATCATATACTGTTGTTGGGAAAATTCCACCAAAAATTCAGCCCGTGCTTCACTCTGTTCAAAGAGCAGGTGGACAGTGGGATGTGCAATTTCAATTGTGTTCCGTGTACAAGAAGATAAACTTTTTTTTTAAAGGTTTTATTTATTTATTTGACAGAGATAGAGACAGCCAGCGAGAGAGGGAACACAAGC
>NW_023232954.1:0-930 GCF_002007445.2 Ailuropoda melanoleuca
ATTATCCCACATTTTTAATAATGCACAACATCCATTCATTCAACAAAGTTTTGCGTCCGTATGATCTGTATGAAATGCTAGGGATGCAGAATTTAAATCAGCTCTTCCATCTGATGAGTTTACAGTCTGATAAGAGAAAATATGATAAATAGTCACGTTATGGTGTAATGAACACCTAACACAACTACCATTTTATTCACACAACTTTAGTTTCTGTGAATTCTGACAGTCTTCCAGGATGGACCCATGTATCAGAATCCTAGCCAGTGCCCAGTATTTCTTTATTGGCCTCTGTAGTTTATATTCTTTCTAGGTTATCATGAAGTCTCCTCTCTAAACCCTGTGTTCCTACATGTATACACAACCAAGTCTGCACACTGCTGATGATCCTTTCTCAAACTTGTTTTCAAAAAATAAAGGAATAATCTATGAACTACCTGCTTTCTGGTCCCACCACCAGAATGACAAGCCTATCTGCTTCTTTATCTACATGTTCTGTCTTTTCTCCTGTTAGGACAATCCAAGAATCTTTATTTCTTATGAAAACCAATCCTTCCATTTGTTTGAAACATCTCCTTCTCTTGTGTAAACAGAAAGTTTGGTCCTATGTTTATCTCCTGCTTTGCTGAAATACGAGAGAAATGGAGTTCTGCCTTGTTTAAGTCACTATATTTTAAAGCTTGTTAAAAGCAGCTGAACTTAACATTTGCTAATACACTCTGAACTTGAACTATTTAATTTCGTACCTTGTTTTTACTGGGGAAAGGCAGTGCTTCAGTGAGGCCAATTCCTCATAAGGTACATTCAGAGTCGTAAGAACATCCTGTCTAAATACACTAGAGAGTGGTGTGAAGATAGAGAGGCCACAGAGTCTGTCTGTGAAATATCTGTAAGTGATTTCTAAGCTCTCTTCTGTTTCCAGTCATGAAT
>NW_023232955.1:0-930 GCF_002007445.2 Ailuropoda melanoleuca
TTTTTCCATTTTCTCAACCCTGTAATATCTGGTCAAAACACATCACCGCTTATTCTTCTCACTCCAAAATGAAATTCTGCATTATTCTGGAGTGTGTACTTTGCATTTGAGGAAATTCTGAGCCATCAAATGATTAGATTAGACTTGGATAAAATAAGACGGGAAAAGAAACATCCCTCTTAATTATTTCCACTCTCGATGTGTAAAAAAGATCGTTGCAAAGAACAGGGAAATTCTCATAATCCCCACTGTTCCCTAAACATTTTCTCATAGCTTTATTTCAGAGTTTGGAAGGGAACAGGAATGACTTCTCTGCCCCAGTGCATGACGGAAGGATCACAGGTTTGAAGAAGTCAAGTAACTTGACCATAGTCTCGCAGCTGAAAACAGGGGCTCAATCCTCTGGCTCTAGGTTTCTCTGAGACTCTACTGCCTGGCTTGACTCTTGTTTGGAGCAAAATGCTAGGCAACAGAGCCCCCACAGGCAGCCTGTTGGCAGAAACCTGCTTCTGTTGGGGGTGAAAGTGTTGAACCCCAATTGCTAAGAATAGCTCAAAGCACCTTGGAAGGAGTGCTGGTTTCTAAAGAAATCCCCGCTTGGAGAGTGTGCCTCCTTCTCCTCGGCCCATCTGTCGTTATGTATCTCGGGTAATGCATCAGAGATCGTGCAATATATGGAAACATATTGAAGGTATTATATGTGTCAGAGTCATCTTCTCTCCTATTTCCATTAAAAGCTCGCAGTTATGCCAAAACTTTCTCATTCCCAAATGAGGTACATTTCAGTAAATGAGATGATGGATAGAGCTTAAAGAATTCTCTAAGGAAGAGACAGAGCTGCAAAAAGACAGGGAGAACTTGCCAAAACAAAATTACAGGCAATCTCCGAAGAACGGGTTTATTTCTCTAATAATATACGGTCTTTTAAGG
>NW_023232956.1:0-930 GCF_002007445.2 Ailuropoda melanoleuca
ACAGGTCTTGAGATTGAGACAGATGATTTGAGGGAAAACCAGAGTTTAAAGCAGGTTAAATCTCTCTGAGCACAGCAGGGGCTTTTCATCAAATTCAGCTGTGGGAAACCCTTGAACTGGACCACATTGCTACTGAATGTGTCATCAATCAATCAACAAGTATTTCTTGAGACAGCAGTGTGGGAATTCAGTGAGATCACCGAAGTGACAAGTTAGGAAGGCAGTATGGTACAGAACAAAGACATGGGCGTTGGAGGCATTCAGAAATAGATTTGCAGGCTGGCCCTATTATTTATGAGCTGTATAAACCCAACCAAATCACCTAATCTCACTAAGCCTCAGTCTATCTATCTATGGAATGGGGGAAAATACATACCTCATCAGGCTTTGGAAAAGCACTTCTTATTCATTATTTCTCCTTTGTCCAACATTTAAACAATTATAAAGTATTATATTGATGATAGTTGTAGATATCATTGATACAGTGAGATGTGGATACTATATATTGATAGTATATATCATTGGTAGTTGTCAGTTAATTATTCCTATGTACGTGGCATTGCACGAGATGATGGGAATGATAAGGAAGGGGAAGACATGACCCCCTTTGTCCTTACAAAAACAAGACCGTCCAACAAACAAGGCAAAATGTGGGGAAAAGGGAGGTGATTGAGAGTTTCTGGACTAAGTGAGAACTTCCTGGAAGGAACAGATGGGTCTTACTGGGTGGATAGGGGCATGCAATAACGCATGACACAGGGGTCCCAGGTGAGAGGGGCAGTAAGAGTAACAATAAACAATGCTCACTGGTTGAGGCAGAAAGAGGAGTCTTTAAAGGTGGATTTATAAAGCTAGACTCATTACACTCCCTGGTACAGAATGTGTCAAGCTTTTTCAGCAGAAGAGTGATCAGGCCGGGGGGGGGGGGGC
>NW_023232957.1:0-930 GCF_002007445.2 Ailuropoda melanoleuca
CCCCCCTCCTGTTGACCTCACATAACCACAGCCTCCTCCCACCGGCTCCCAGCCCACGGCAACCAATCTTGTATTCTCGTCTAGAATTTTGTCATTTGAACGCTGTTGGGTAAATGGAACCATGCAGCATGCGGTAGGTATCAGTAACCTGGGATGGGCTCCCGGTCCCCGCCCCCGGCCCTCACTTAATGCCCTTGCCGTCCATCCACATTGCTGCGTGTATCCATAGTTAGTTCTTCCTTGGTGTTGCTAGCTGCAGTCCTTGGTGTGGCTCAACCAGTCGGCCCAAGCATTCACCTACTGACGGACGCCTTGCGTGTTCCCAGTTTCAGGCTTCTACAAATACCCCTGCTACGACCCTTCACGTACAGGTCTTCGTGTGTTCCTAAGTTTCTGTTTCTTTGGCATAAATGCCCAAGGGTACAATCGATGGGTCCTGTGCAGATGGGTGCTTAGCTTTAAAGATTTTATCTCATTTAAGGAATCTCTGCACCCAAGGTGGGGCTTGAACTCACAATCCCGAGATCAAGAGTCCCCTGCTCTTGAGACTGAGCCAGCCAGGCGCCCCTGGATGCTTCGCTCTTGCAAGCAACTGCCGAATTGCCTTCCACGGTGGCTCCACCATTTTCCACTACCACCCTGCATATTTTTACAGCACGTAACTGAAAATTTTTACAAAGCAACAGTATTTTAAGCCACATTGTTAACAATTTTGTTTCTCTCTTCTAACTGTATTCTTCTAATGCAATCGCCAACATAGTTATTCACACAGTTTCACACCCTATACATTTATTTCATTGTATTTATGTATTTTTCCACCTCGTACGTTTCATTGTGATGTTCTTTTCCTTAGCAGGAGGTCTTTGAAAACCATGTCAGTAAACAAATGCCTAGCTCATTTCTTCTCTGGCCGCGTGGTATTCGATAGCC
>NW_023232958.1:0-931 GCF_002007445.2 Ailuropoda melanoleuca
GAAAACAAAAAAAAAAAAAAAAAAAAAAAAAAGAAGTCATCGGTGCATTTCAGGGCACAATTTGGAACAAAACCTTGAAAGGGTTTTTCTTCCCCTAGGGAAGGTTTCTTCACGTTTTTTCATTCACTAACTTATTCACCACTCACTAACACCTCTATGTGCCTAACACTGGGTTAGGCCCTGGGATGCAGTTATGGTCAAGACACATTTCTATCCTTAAGGAACTCTGTTGAGGAAATATTTATGAAAACAAATCAAGACCAAAAGGAAAACAAGGGTCATTATTGAACTGTGGGGACACAAGATTGGGGAGGAGGGGAGAGGCCATTTACCTGTGTACCTGAGCCCCACTGAAGGCTTAGGGGTCTTTTATATGTCCTTTAATTTGGCCTCCTCCTGTTAAATAAATTTCTCCCTCCTCTGAACTCTTGAAGCTCTTAACTATAATAACTACTTCACCTTGTGATCATCTCAGGTTCTTTGCCTGGTTAGTTTTCACAAAACCAGTCTCTATCATACTTCTTTACATGCAATTGATCTTAATAATTAAAATCACTTATAACAGGCTGTGGCTTCAAATATAATCCTTATTCCTTCCTTCCTGAAATGTTTTTATAATTTAATCTTTAAAATGTAAAAAGCATCTATTATATGTTAGGAATTTTGGGTTTAGTAGTTCTCAGCATGCAGTTTTGAGATACTGTAATTTCGGAGTATGAACATCCCACCCCCCACCACCAAGGGAATTTCCGTAAGATGATATATGAGATAGGATTTTCTGCAGGGGAACAATTTGTAGCATCTAGAACTATTGTAGCAACTGTTCTTATTCCTTTCTCCTTCCCAAGAGTCTCTTTATTACCCCTGTACACTAGCCTAGTTTCTTATGCCCCTTAATATGGTCTTATTTAAGGATTTGTCTTCTTTCTCC
>NW_023232959.1:0-6315 GCF_002007445.2 Ailuropoda melanoleuca
ATCAAACTTTACATCAAAAACCAGGAATGTACTGTATGGTGACTAACATAATATAATAAAAAATATTATTAGTAAAAAAAAGAAATAAATTGAAAGAGAACATTAAATTTACATTATAACCCTCTCATTACTTATACACTGAAAATACACCCATGACCCTCTTTGGAAGACACTTACTAGAATGTAAGAAGTTGTGTCTTCTTTTGCCACGTGACTCTGTTATTTTAAGAAATTGCTTTTGGTTTCTGTGACTGTAAGAGGCGAAGTAGGGAAGGCTAAAAACACAGTGTATGGTCCAGTTTTCCATCATTCTTAAATTAAATGCTTTCTCAGTCCATTTGCAGAGTGGCTGCTTTATTTCTGTTTTCAAAGTGCACACCGTGTCCTTCAGTCTAGACGATGCTGGACACTTGCTAGTGCCTTCTGGCCTTTCCTGTTGGTCAGGACAGTTGGAACAAACAATGTTCCTAATTGTTTGAAGCTTGTGCCACACCACGTTTAAGTATTATGAATATTGTCCTTGCCTTTCAGCCAAAGGATGTCAAGGTAAGCAGCATTGTCCTAACATCACAATAACTCTTGACTTATATCTCCAGTTGGAGATTACATTGCCCCTACTCATGCATAGAAAAGACTTATGAGAATAATAATACAAAATTAGGTAAAAGTTCTACAATTTCAGTGCTGTGGGCGTTTCACACTCTTAAATAGTTTCCATCCAGCTGTGTAGAAAAAGAATTTTTTTTGCGTTCTTTTTCCCTGTAACGTATTCCTCTAAACCATGTAGAAAACATAATATTAAAATGCAACTAATTGGAACCTAAGTATAACATTGGCTAACTTTAACTGGCAGTTGCCAGATGGCACTTTACCATCTATAGAGTAAAATGCTGATTTTACTGCCTTTGGAGGCCATAGAACATGTTGGCTTGCTTAAGAACCAGGGGAATTCCATTTTAGGAAAGTGTTAGAACTAATACACAAATTCAGCAAAGTTGCAGTACAAAATCAATGCCCAGAAATCACTTGTGTTTCTATATAGTAACAATAAACAGTCCAGAATGAAAACTAAGAAAACAATCTCATTTACAATAACATCAAAAAGAATAAAAATTTAGGAAAATTTAACCAAGTTGGTGAAGCTTTTGTACAATGAAAGCTACAACAACATTGCTAAAATCAACTAAAGAAAACAAATAAATGGACAGAAATCACCTGCTCCTGGATTGGAAGACTCAGTGCTGCTAAAATGCCAATTCTACCCAAGCAATATATAGATTCAGTGCAATCCCGAGCAAAATCCCAATACCTATTCTTTTTTTCTAGAATGGAACAATCCATTGTAAAATCCATATGGTGCCTGAAAATACCCTGAAACATTAAACAATTTTGAGAAAGAAAAAGATGGAAGTGTAAGGCGTATTTTAAAGCTACAGTAATTCAAACTGTGTGACAGTGGTCTAGAAATATACATATAGACCATTGGAATGCTGAGCTCAGAAACAAACTCTCATAAATGATCACATGATTTTGACAAGTTCTAGGACCATATAATGGCGAAAGAATAGTCTTTTCAACAGTATTGAGAAACCTGGATATCCACAATGAAGTTGGACCTTTTTCTTATAACATGTAAAAAAATGATGTCAAAACGTAGCAAAGACCTAAAGACCTAGAGCTGACACTGTAAGAAGAAAATATGGAGAAAAAAATTAAGACAGAATTTGACAGTGATTTCTTGGAAATGACATCTAAAGCACAAGTAACAAAAGGAAAAATATCTAATTTGATGTTTGTCAAAATTAAAATCTTACATGCATCAAAGGGCATTGTCAATAGAGTACATGACAACCTATGGAATAAGAGAAAATGTGTTCAAATTATATATCTGATAAGGGGTTATATCGAGGATGTATAAAGAACTCCTAAATTGAAAAACAGCACAATTTAAAAATGGGCAAAGGACCTGAATAGGCATTTCTCCAAACAAGATGTACAAATGGCCAAAAGATGAAAAGATGCTCAGCAGAACTGTTCATTAGGAAATTCCTATCGAAACTACCATGAGATACCACTTTGTACCCACTAGGATGCCTAGTTTTGAAACAAACGAACAATAAAACAAGCATTGGGAAAGATGTAGAAACATTGGACCCTGTCTGCACTACTGGTGGGAAGTGAAGTGAATGGTGTCATAGCTGTGGAAAATGGTGTGGAAATTCCACAATAAAGTAAGCATAGAATTACCATAGGATCCAGCAACACTTCTAGGTATATACATAAAAGGAGTAAGAGGAAGGGCTCAAAGAGATATTTATTTTCCCATGTTCACAGACGCATTACTCACAGTGTCCGTCAACAGAAGAATGGATAAACAAAATGTGGTATATACTTACCATTGAAGAATATTCAGCCTTATAAAGGAATATTATTCATGTTTAAAAAGCATGACACAGGGGCACCTATGTGGCTCAATTGGTTAAGCATCTGTCTTCAGCTCAGGTCATGATCCCAGGTCCTGGGATCCAGTCACCCACCGGGCTCCCTGCTCAGTAGGGAGCCTGCTTCTCCTTCTCCCTGTGCCCCTCTCCCTGCTTGTGCACTCACTCACTCTCTCTCTACAAGAATTAAAATATAAAATCCTTAAAAAATAAGAAAAAAATAAAAAAATATAAAGCATAACACATGCTACACAATGGGTGAAACTTGAAAACATCATGCTAAGTGAATAAGCCAGTCATCAAAGGACAGATAGTGTGATTCCCCTTACATGTCGTTCCTAAAATAGTCAAATCATAGAGACCACGAGTAGAAGAGTGGGTGCCAAGGGCTGGGCTTTGGGGGTTGGGGAGTCACTGTTTAATAGGCACAGAAATTTGGTTAGGGAAAATGAGAAGGTTCTAGGGATGGATGGTGGTGATGGTTGCATAACAATGTACATGTAATTAACTCTACAGAATTGTTTGTTTAAAATGGTTAAGATGGTAAATTTTATGTTATGAATATTTTATCACAATTTAAAAAATCAGACAAAATTAATAAATAGTATATGACAACAAAAAACTGAGATGTTTATTTGAAACCACTAACAATGGATGAATGAATAAAATAGAAAGAGTTTAAAATTTTAAGGTCCTATGTAAAAAGAAACTGCTATTTTTCTCTCTGGTGATCACCACCAAATGCTGTTTGGAAGCCTGTCTTGAACTTCTTGTCACTTTTATTACAAACTCAAGTCCAGATTCACCTTTCTAGAATTAACTTTGGATGCCTTTGTTTAGAAATTATATTGTACTTGGTCATTTTTAAATTTATTTGTTTTACAAATGAAACACTCAGTTATTTGTTAATGATACAAAGAGTTTCTGTCTTTCTAATATAAAATACATGGGTTGAAAGCACCCGTGTTTTTGAGCTATTACATGTAGGTTTACTTGCTTCTCAAAATTGTATTTCATGGACATTTTTGTCTATCTAATGTAAATGTTCACGCTTAGTGTTAATGAATAGATTCAAAATGCAGAAAAGAATGTCCATGTACTAGTAATATCAATTAACTCTTTCGTTTCTAAGCTACTATATGTTGAATTTTACAAATTTATTTCTAATAAAGGCATCAGAATCACTTTGATTATGATTGTTTATGAAATTCTGAAACTACTATTAGCAGAATATGAAATTATTTTTAAAATAGAAATTTAAGTAATATTCTGATCAAATATAAAAAGGTAAGAGAATGGAGAACAGGAAAAGTTCATTTGGGAAGTAATCAACTTAATGAGAGCAGAGCTTAAGGATCATGTTATAAAGATGAAATAAACCAGAATTTTAAATGATCAGCTAATACAAGTTATAAAGTTGGTAAAAAAATGTAAATGAAAGAAGAAAAAAGAAAAATACAAGACAACCAAAAGAGAAATATATAAACGTTATGTATCAGAAGTCACTGAATTTATAGTTCACTGAATAGGGCGGAGAAAAGGAAAACTCTTTAACTGCAGGAAATCTTACCTAAAAATAATCCTATAATATGGAAATAAATATTTTGGGGGCATTAACTAGGGATGGGAGAGACGGTAAAATTAAGCAAATATTTTGAAAGAAAATTATGAATTCAGAAAGGTTCTTTAAAGTTACCTAAACATGTTAATATTAACTTGCATGCAGATTATTCAGAATACAGAAATAAATCATGTGTACCACGTGGAGCATGGAGACATGGCATGACTCAAAGGCAGGTAATGGCCGAGAGGTTCTCAGGAAACATGATGCCTTTCCAGCAGCCGTGGCGGGAAGCCAACACCTGTTGCTGAGGAGTACTGGACAAAGCGTGGCGATGCCCGCCTTCTGACAAGGGCCCTGGGACAGGCTGGCGGGTCTCCATTAAGAGGCGCACAGAGTGACGACCACGCATGGTGATAAACAGCTGGGCCAGGATGAGGACATGGCCTACGTTGCAACTAAGTGGAGAGCGTGCTGATTCCCAGGCAGCGAAGTGGGAGACAGTTGGACAAGCAATCAGTGGAATCCAAGAGTGAATCCGGCGAAATCACAAGGCAATCAGCTGCGGTCCAACTGGGAATGAATTGGCAATCAATAGGCAATCAGCCCCAGACATTCAAATCCAGGTAAGGCGACAAGGGAGCTGTCAAGTGTCCCCCATACAGATCATGTTCGAGGTTGAGGAATCATGAAACCGTAGGACAGGCAGACGAGTATTTGAAGGTTTATCTCAACACCGATCCCCTGAGTGTTAAAGGGAAGCTGAAGAAACTTTGATATTTTTTCAGAGGACATGCGAGAAAAATCGTCCTGAAGGTAGTAATCCTTCTTCCAATTGGTGTAACAGATTTTGAAGTAAGAAAAGATAACTTGCTGTGATTGTTCATGCGTGGATCAAGAGTGACCAGTATTTACCGAGGTCTTTGCAAGTGTGAAGCATGATCTTAAATATTTTGGGAAGAGTTTTCTCATTTATTCCTTCTACAAACTTAGGGAACAGGCACTGTTCTTATTTTCGGTTTTTGTTTGTGGACATTAAGACAGAGAGTTTAAATGAAATATTTTTTAAATACCATACAGTATATCGGTAAAGGGCTGTTTCCTTTCCTAGTGACAGACATCTTTGTTGGAAAGGAGACTGCGATGTTCCCACAATAAAATCTGATTCTTTAAAATGTTTCCAGATTGAGATTGCCAATGTTTCTAATGGCATTATTTCCCAAACCTGACTTAGAGCCAAAGACCATATATCTAAGTACATACATTTTGCATATACTTTTGAGCAAAAAGTTTTGATTTAAAAATCATATCTTTCCATGAAAAACATTTTATAAATCTCTTACATAAAATAAAAATCAGATGGTAAATATGTTATGTATTAAGAAGTGGGGCAGGGGCGCCTTGGTGGCTCAGTTGGTTAAGCATCTGCCTTCAGCTCAGGTCATGATCCTGGGGTCCTGGGATGGAGCCCCACGTTGGGGTCCCTGCTCAGCGGGGAATCTGCTTCTCCTTCTCCCTCTGCCCCTCCACCCATTTGTGCTCTGTCTCTCTCTCTCTCTCTCCAATAAATAAAATAAAAAATATTTTTTAAAAAATAATGGTTAACAGCAAGAACAAGCAAATGAAGGAGAAATATAAATATGTAATAATAGAGATTGGTGGTTGGCAAAAAATAAGACGTGATTGGCAATACCCACTGTTTATGACAGTTTGAATAAAGACACTCATCATCTTCTTAGTGGGAGTTTAAACTGCTACTGGAGAACAGATTTACAATCCCTTTTTTTTTAAATTAAGCTTTCTATTTTGAGATAATTACAGAATCCCATACAGTTGTAAGAAACAATACATGGAGATTCTGTGTATTCTTTACCCATTTCCCCCATTGGTAACATCTTGTAAATCTATGTTGATACCACAGCAAGGCTATTAATCCCAACACAGCCAAGAAACAGAACATTATCACTACCAACTTCTTTTCCTCTCCTGCCTGATCCTTAGCCCCGGCGGCCACTGAATCTTGTCTCCATTCCCAAAGTCTTATCACTCGTGAACCTTAATGGGATTGGAAGACCTGTGACATTTTGGGATTAGCTTCCCCCCCCCCTTTTTCTTTTCGCTCTGTTTTTCTTTCTTTCTCTTTTTCTTTCTTTCTTCCTCCTCCCTTCCCCCCTCCCCTTTCTTCCTTCTTTCCTTTCTTCCTTCTTTCTTTCCTTCCTTCCTTCCTCTCTTTTTCTCTCTCTCTTTCTTTTTCTTTCTTTCTTTCTTTCTTTCTTTCTTTCTTTCTTTCTTTCCTTCCTTCCTTCCTTCCTT
>NW_023232960.1:0-931 GCF_002007445.2 Ailuropoda melanoleuca
AAAAAGAAAAAAGAGTAAAGGGAATAGAATGCGATTACCTGTGTGTGAGGGGGGAGGGGGATGTGTTGCTATTTTTTAAAAAGATTTTACTTATTCATTTGAGAGAGACAGAGAAAGAGAGAGATAGCAATAGTGAGCATGAGAGGCAGGGGGTGGGGAGGACAGAGGGATAAGCCGACTCCCCGCTGAGCAGGCCTTGATCCCAGGACCCCCAGATCATGACTGAAGCTGAAGTCAGACACTTAACGGATTGAGCCACCTAGGCGCCCTGGTGTGTTGCTATTTTATAAAAAATGGTCAGGGACTGGCTAGAGGCTTCAAAAATATCCTAGTGTCTGTGTTTTTCAAACTTCAAGTTGTGACTAAGTGTGATCACAAAAGTGCAATGTACAGGGTGATCTGCAATTTTTTAAATGAAATAAAATACCAGATTGCCTCACACATATTGAAGGTCAGCATGGTTCAGTGTAACTTGTTTCAGTTTATTATACAAGTAAAACACAGTAGGCATGGAGAAAGTGGTGGCTAACAATATAGCAACTTTGATGTAAGCAGCCTTAGAGAAAAGTACCCAAACAAGGCCTCCCTCGGATAAGAGAGCCCATACTTTATGCATGCACCTGTTGGTGCCTTACTTATTTAGCAGACCTAGCTGAGTGCAACAGAAACAAAAACACAGGGAAAGTGGGAGAAAAGATTAGGGCCAGAGCTAGAAAGTTGGGGTGAAAAACAAAAGCAAAACCGAACAGTTTAGCAATTTGAAGGAAAATGTATTACCTTTTTGAGACATAAAATTACCTGACTGGGGAAAAAAAATAAAATAAAAGACCAAAAAATTAGACCAAAAATTCTACCAAAAAAATCCAAAGCTAATAAAATATGTTCTACATGATACTTTTGGAGTAAGTATATGATAGTGCCTGAATATTTT
>NW_023232961.1:0-2686 GCF_002007445.2 Ailuropoda melanoleuca
GATATGGCTTTTCCAAGAATAATTACCCTATATCTCAACTAAGAAAAAAGGTAAATAAAAAACTGAAAGATGGCAATGTCAACCAATCACTATTTGGTATAGGAACTTAATTCTGATGACACAAGAATATATTCCCAGTCTTTGCTCCTTTTCCATGATAATGATCTTTTAACCCTAAGTATATCAAACTACAAATGAAGAGTCAACACTCTGTGCTCAGGAAAATAAGGTCTAATATTCAATAATTATTAAATAATTTTTCAGTCAAAATTCCTAAAATTTATCCTGCAAAAAAATTAACTATTGTATTTATTTTGTTTGTACTTTTGTTTTCTTTGAATTTAGAAAAAAAATTTAGAGATACCTTTTAAGTATTTCAACAGTGATCTGTTGATCATTTTCTTTTCATGCTACTTAATTTGTTGTTCACATAAATTTCTATTGTTTTAAGTAGCTAAATACTATTCTAAAATTAAAATCTGTAAAGGCAATCGGAATTGAAGCTATATGATTTTCATTCGATAAAAATGACAAAGTTCCTCAAATAAAATAACAAAAATATATGAAAGGAGCAAATATTAAAATTAGGATTAGAATTTATCTAAAATTTGCCCTACAGCCTTCCCTCATTTTGTGCCAGAAGGGATAACAAAAAGGGATATGAATTGACTGCTGTATCCAGTAAAATTTCTGTTGTTGTTGTATTCAGTAAAATTAAAAAAGAAAAAAATCTAATGAGAAAAGTTTGACTCCTTCACTCCATAATCCACATAAATCCTGCAACTAAAAACTGAAATGGAAATTGAACCATGATAATTTTATGAAAGTGTTTGCTTCTTTAATATAAGAAAATTTCTATAACATGGTATTGATTTTGAAATTAGATCATAGTTGTTATACTTTCAAAATTATCATGAATATAACTTGAGAAATGATGACTCCTCTTGCTTGTTTTAATATTAGGAAAAAAACTGAGTCTAAGAGATTATGTGAATTACTTAAATTCAAATAACAAATATTCAGATAGGGCCACAACCCAGGTCTCCAGATACCTGATTTTCCCTTTCTACTGAAGTTACAAGTAGGCTAATTCAACATGAATTAATTCTATGTGAGAACTATATCTCAAATGTATGTATCACACGCATTTGTCTGTTTTGAACTCTGAGGATGTGGACCAACTATTCATGTTCTACAAAATACATGAAAGAGAGACCACAAATATTTTTCTTCTTACACAACTAAGCGGCCAAGGGCGAGGGTGCCTAGACATGTTAAGATTGTGAAGTGGTGACTTGGTTAGAATCAACAGGCAATATCTGCACAATTACATAAAGTAGAGTAATGTATATGTTCCAGATACTCCAAATCCTTGAACTGTTTTTTTTTCTTGAGCTGCCATTTTACCCAGACACCGTCCAAATTAAAAATTACTTTTATAATAAATGAAGGAAAACAAAAATGACAGCACAGATCTAACATGACTTCAGGTTTTATATAAATTAATACTTGTATAGTGCTATTGAATCAACAAGTAAGCTACAAGTATGGGTATAAACCCTAAATCAACAAAATAAATCTATGTAATGCATATTACTATTTAACACTCCATGAAATAGGTTTTTACCACAATTTAAAGTTAAAAACATGTAATACCATGTTTCATCTTTCCACATTTTGTAGGCCTTTATATAAAATAAAGAAAGAAGATAAAAGAGAGTCAAATACAAGTTTAGTGGCTCTTCCTATTCCTCTATTTCTAGATTACTCAAAGTAAAGAAAGTTCATAATAGAGACAGTAAAGCATAGGTGTGGTAAGAATGGAAATTTTGGACTTAGATTTGCGTTCTAACTCTGTCACTGGACTGTGAATGAGGACACATTACTTTGCCTCATTTTTTCTCAATTTGGCTATCTGTTAATGTGCTTAATAATAATACCTACCTGAGAGAGACATTGTGAGAATTTAATTAGACAATATGATATGGAAAATCCTTAGAACAATACTTGGCATATACTAAGCATTTAACACACACTGGTTATTATGTAAAGAAAAATATTTTTACCTTTGGTAAAGTCTTATAGTTAGGGCTTATTTTTATTTCTAGTATTAGTATTTTTATTTCCATCCCCAGATTAAAGGAGAATGGGAGGGGTAATGATGTGGTTTATAATTTAAAACATTAATATCAAGATGACGACAAATAAAATAATGGTAACTCATGGTGTCATCATCATACAGTACACCTGAAGCTAAATTATTATTCTTGATAGGCCATGCATTTATTGTTTAAAGTGAATTACAACTTAAATAATTATCCTCCTATTATTCCTTTAAAAACAAGAAGTTTCTACATGTTTCTGGTTGTAGTATAATGAGTTGAGGTGCTAAAATTTGTTCCATAATGGGAAAAATTAAAGTACAAAGCATTGATTAATAGTCAAATAGCACAAATGTAATAGATTTTAAATGCATATGCATGTATATATCTCACTTTATTTGCATAATTAGATATTAAGTACCGTGATGGCAGAGATCAGATTTGTCGTGTTTCTAGCTTTAAGGCTCATGGTTACTTAGTAAATATTTCTTTTTTCTTTTCTTTTTTAAGATTTTATTTATTTATTCAACAGAGATAGAGACAGCCAGCGAGAGAGGGAACACAAGCAGGGGGAGTGGGAGAGG
>NW_023232961.1:2784-2987 GCF_002007445.2 Ailuropoda melanoleuca
CCAGGATCACGCCCTGAGCCGAAGGCAGACGCTTAACCGCTGTGCCACCCAGGCGCCCCACTTAGTAAATATTTCTTGACTGATTTTAGGTCAGTATGACAAGTAAGAGCTCTCATTCATTCATTCACCAATTCTTTATTGAACCTCTGTTGGGTTTACTAGTTTCTACTGCCATGAGCTAATAATCTGCTCATGATACTGTA
>NW_023232962.1:0-931 GCF_002007445.2 Ailuropoda melanoleuca
AAGTTTTTTTTTAAGATCAACAAAATTGACAACCCTTTAGCTAGATTAACTGAAATAAAAAAATCAAGACAAATCATTAAAATGAGGAATGAAAGAGGGGACTTTACTAGCAAACTTAGAGCAATTAAACTATAATGGAATTCTGTAAACAATTCTATGCCAATAACTTGGGTAATTTAGATTAAATAAATTCCTAGAAAAACTACCAAAAATGATTCAAGAAGGAATATAAATCTAAATAGACCTATAACAAGAAATTGAATTAGTGTTAAAAAAAAATACGCACAAAGAAAAAAGCCCAGACCCAGATGGCTTCGGTGTGAATTCTACCAAATATTCAAAAGAAGAATTAATACCAATTATTCACAAACTTTTCCAAAAAAGTAGAAAAGAATGGAACACTTCCCAAGTCATTCTATGGGGCCAGTATTATCTTGATTAAAAAAACAGGCAAAAACATAACAAGAAAATTACAGATCAATACCTCCTATGAATGTAGATGCAGAAATCCTCAACAAAATATTAGCAAACTGAATCAGTAACATAGAGGGTTATACATCATGATCAAGTGAGATTTATTGCGGATATGCAAGATGGATTTAACATTCAGAAATTATTATATGATATACTACATCAGTAGAATTAAGAACAAAAACCACATATCAAGATGCAGAAAAACACGACAGAATTCAACACCTCTTCATGGTGGAAAAACAAACTAGGAATAGGAAGAAACATGGTTCAACTTGACAAAAGTCATCTAACAAAAAAACCAAAAAGCACCTCACAGCTATCAAACTTAACAGGCAAAGAATGAGTGCTTTCTTCCTAAGATCAGAAAGAAGGCAAGAATGTCTGCTCTCACCACTGCTATTTGACATTGAACGTGGAGGTTTTAGCCAGGACGAATAGGAGGGGACAAAATGAAATA
>NW_023232963.1:0-931 GCF_002007445.2 Ailuropoda melanoleuca
AATGAACACAGTATTTCATGGTTAATGTACCATCCTTTATGAGAATATGCTAGCATAATGATAGAGGGCTGAAGCATGTAATCTATAATTAATACAAAGTGAACTGTCATGTAGGGCAAAATGGGCCTTTCTGCAGAAGTATAAGTGCAGTCATGGAAACGGCTATAGCTCCTTGATTGTAATTATTCAGCCTCACTAGGGGTCTGCAGCTAGCTATTAAAGTCCTAGTGGTCCCTCATGGAGTAGTCTACTATCCAATTAAACTTTCACAAGTCTATTCAGGAGGCACACTTCAGGATGTCAAGACATTGTGGGACACCACTGTGTTCCATTAAATAGTGTCAAGCACCTGCATTTCTAATAGAACATAATGTTTTTGGTTACCTTTTGCATATAGAATTTGATCAGAGAATTTTCTTCATCTGATTTGAACAATTTGAATCTCTAGACAGATAAAACATTTGTAATTGGAATAAAGGTCTTTAGTATCTGATACTTAGCAGGACTGTACTAATTTACCATTTTCTCTCCTCTGTGAAAGAAAAGCATATGCAGAAGTCAGTGAGAAATAAAGAAAAGTTAAATGTTTGGGATAAATGGCAAAATAAATGCAGCTGAAGTTAAAAAATCAATAAACAAAATATTTCAATGTATATTTAGAAGTTTGTACAGCCATATTAGATACAAATCCCAAAATCTAGGAAAAATACACACCACCACCACCACCAAAACATTCTACGGTTTATGAGTTAAGGACTTCCATTAAAACTACTGCAAATTCTACAGCAAACTTCAAAATAAAAATGAGCTGAATCACCAATATGTGAAATGAAAATGATTTTGAAAAACCCTGTAGATGTAGAATGTAGTGGAAAAGTCTTAACTGACAAGTAGGTTACTTGCTTCATCTCTCCATGCCACCATTTTCTAA
>NW_023232964.1:0-931 GCF_002007445.2 Ailuropoda melanoleuca
TGTGTGTGTGTGTGTGTGTGCGTACGCACACGTGCATGTGTGTAATAGAAAATGAAGTGCTAATTACAGATCTGGGTCAACAAAATAAAGAAAACAAAGAAAACGATAAGCCACCTGATTTCTCTGCTAAAATATGCTGGTCTCTTTCACTTTATTTATGTCACGGAAATGTTTCTTGTTTTAAATAAGGACAGCAAAAGTGATACGCTTCTCATCTCCAATACTGTGAAATTAGAAAGAGAGAATAGAGATATATACTAACAGCAATCAGAATATCAATATTTCTGGTAAAGTTGAACACTGTTCCATTTGTCCAACATGGCAGCCAATGTATGAACACTGTCTTAGGCCAAGTTCCCTAGCAGCAGAACACGAGATGTGGATTCATGTTCAAGTGCCTTATTAAGGGAGTCTTCTCCAGAAGAGACATGGAAGGAAGGGAAGAAAGCAGAACAGGGATGGGGGAGAAGCCGAGTAAAGATGGGGTTTCAGGCTCTCTGGGGACTCTGACGTGTACCCTGCATTGCAGATTCTGTCCCAAGGCCACTGGGGATTTGAATCTGCAACAGTCAACCATTGGCCTTGGGTGTAGGGAGGGGACAAAACTCCAAGACACCTCTAGGAAAGGCTGCCCAGTCACCCAAGAGCAGCCTTCCAAAGAAAGCTGTAGGGATGAGCCATTAGCAGCAGAAACTACAGCAGCTGATGGATGGATGCATCAAACAGATAAAAGGCATCCCAGAAAATCTGAGTAGTGTACCAGCAGGATCTGCTGCAGAGGGGAAGGACTATTTTTGAAGGCTATGTGTCAGAATCCAAGGCACTACCTTATTCAAACTTCCCAATTACATTGTATGAGAGACATTATTCTCACCATTTTACGAATAAATGTGAGTCCCTTAATGTTTAAGCAATTCATTCACTGCCACAC
>NW_023232965.1:0-931 GCF_002007445.2 Ailuropoda melanoleuca
ATATATATATATATATATATATATATATGTTTACGTGTGTGTGTGTATATATATACATATATATATATACACTATTTTCTTTATATAGTTCTTAGTTGCTAACCTATATTAATTTCCTTCTGTCTAAAGAACTTCTTTAACATTTCTTACAAGGCAGATCTACTGTCAACAAATTCCCTCAATTTTTGTTTGAGAAAGTGTATTTCTCCTCCACTTTCAAAGGTTAATTGCATAATTGCACAGGGTACAGAATTCCAGGTTTTTATTTTTTCTCTGAACACTTTAAATATTTTAATCCATTCTCTTTTTGCCTTCATGGTTTCTGAGGAGTCTGATTGTTCTTCTGTAGGAAAGATGCTTCCCCCTTTCGACACTGGCTTCTTCAGCACTTTTTACACCTGGTTTTCTCTAGTTTGAAAATGATATGGCTGGATATATAGGTTTGGGCTTTTTTTTTTCTGTGTCACTTAGCTGTCTTAGTGTTCTCTCTGCTGTAGTTTAGTGTCCGACATTAATTTGGAGAAATTCTCCAAATTTCCTTTTTCTTCATCTTTATTCTCTTTATATGTGTGTTACATCTTTTGTAGTTATGTCACAGTTCCTGGATATTCTGATTTGTCTTTTTTTCTTTTTTCCTTCACTGTCAGTTATCTTTGCTTTTCAGTTTAAGAAATTTTTATGGATGTATCTTCAATCTCAGAGAATCTTTGCTTAGCTATGTCTGGTCTACTAACATGTCTACCAAAGGCATTCTAAATTTTGGTTATGGTGTTTTTAATCGCTAGCATTTTCTTTTGTGTTCTGTTTTAGGATTTCCAACTCTCTACTTATTGTGCCCATCTATCTTTGCATGCTGCCTACTTTATCCATTAGAGGCCTTACCATATTGATCATAAAAGTCCTTGACTGATAATTCTAACATCTGGCCATG
>NW_023232966.1:0-931 GCF_002007445.2 Ailuropoda melanoleuca
TTTTTTTTTTCTTTCTGTTTCTCTCTTTTTTGTCTCTCTCTCCTGCATATGAAGGCTTATATCCCATGGTGGATCCAACTCTGAAAAAAGAAAGGGTTGCTAAGCAATTGTTATGTAAATGTACGTTCTCCTGGTTCTGCTTTGCTGCTTGAACTCTAAAAGATAAACCATGTGAGATACAGAGAGAGGTGACACAAACTCAGGAACCTAGACACTCAAATCACAGCCACAAATGACTGTCATTCATTCTTCTGAAAGGCACGATAGAGAAGTGTGCACAGAGGTGTAAGTTGAGTGCCATATTAGCCCTAAACTAGGTTGAACCCTAAACCCTATTGAACAGCCTAAATGAACTCAGACTACACAGCAAGAGTTCTCAAACTTGACTATACATTAAAATAACCTAAGACATATTTACAAAAATACACCAATGCTTGGGCTCCGCCTACATAAACTCTGATTTAATTGGCTTGTGTGGAGTGGGAGCTGGGATTAGGTACTTTTTTGTAAGGCTGCTCATGCAGCTATAATATGTGGTCCCGTGGAGAGCTACTGCACAGGTCAAGTAGAGGATTCATTTTGCCTCGTTTCAAGGTAGGCTGGTGTGACAATTTTTACCTTTTCCTAATCAGCGTAGGACTCAAATCTATTATCCTCTGCAACTTCCCACCATATAGTAAGAATAAGCCAGGCCGTGTAAGTGAAGGTAAATATTACAGTGTGAGGAAACATAATTTTTTATTAAGGTATCAAAGGAAAGCTGCTCACCTTGGACACTTTCAGGTTGGTGTATTTCCCAATCTAGAACTGCCGTCCCAGTCCATACTTTGCAAGTTTTGTAAGGGAGAAACTCATTTGAGGTGTGAAAACCTTATTCAGGCTGAAACTTGAAACAGTTTAATTCTTACACTATTTTTTTGTACTCACTCAC
>NW_023232967.1:0-931 GCF_002007445.2 Ailuropoda melanoleuca
ATTGACATTTCCCCATTGAATGGCCCTGGCACCCTATATTATTTTGAGTCACTGAAGAGTCAAATATGTTTGAAGCTACCTTAGTAAATAATGTCTTAAGGTCATAATGATTTATCACCCCAAACTATAAATATTTACGGTATAAGATAGCACCTCAAGGTGCTGAATTTATTTTGAGGCTTTGGGTTTGACCATTTAACCAATTTCATTTTCCATTTATTTTTCTGAGATAAGTGAAATTATTGATCATAAACCTCCATCCTACAGGCCACACAAAACCAGATTTATGTGGATTGTGAAACAAGAGAAAAGATATCATACTAAAGTTTATAGTCATTTTTAACTGACACAGACTTAAAAGTCTTTAGTAGTATAAATGGAAAAAGTGCACAACATAGCAGTGTCAATTTATGAAAGGTTACACTTGTTTGTGTCAAGTGTCTGAGTCTCCCTCTTATATTTTTGGTTGCCTGACTTTAAGAACCAGCATATTTTAGAGGTCCTCACTTCTAAGACCCTGTTCTGATAGAAATAGTTTCCAATAGACTGGAAGAAAATGCAGGTAACTGACATTTACACAGTAAATTATTTCAACTATTGCTGTTTCTTTAATCACACACTACATGTCTGCCACTTCTAATAACAGCTTGGTGTCTGGCAGACATTCTGCTTTATCTCTGAATCTCACTGCTTATGTGATCCTTCGTGAATAACTTAGTATAGTCATTATGTACATTTTTAGATTCATGTTCACTCTAATTTCATTGCTACCACGTACGTCTGTTCAAGACTAACTGGCACGGATGTTTGGTCTGATCTGACCTATGTGCTCCTTCTGCTTCTGTTAGAGTTTCCACAGACCAGGTATCTGCCACATTTATTTGTAGAAATTGCTCCTTGGTTCAAAAACAAAAACAGAAAAGCTCTCTCT
>NW_023232968.1:0-931 GCF_002007445.2 Ailuropoda melanoleuca
CTTTTTGTTTTTGCCTCTCAACAAGCATAAGTAACTCTCTTAAGGGTTTGGAGGCTTCTACTGCTAGGGTGGAATTCGTTGGTCTAAGAAACATTTTTTGTGAAAAATCATATCCTTTCTTTCTGACATTTTTTAAGATCTCCCAATTTCGTGTTCTGAAGAAGGTTCCCTAAAATATGCGGAATTATTTTTATTTATTTTACATGGAATTATTTGTGCCCCCAAGTTCTGAAGATTCATGCCTTTCTCCAATTCTAGAAATTTCTCAGTCATACTCTATTCAAATATTGCTACCCCTCTTTCCTCTACTATCACACGTATAGTCACTGAGGGAGGAAAAAACCTGTTCTCCATTCCTGATTCTTTTCCCACTGATCTTCTCCATCACCTTGTTGGCACTGCCACAAAGAAAGGAAGTGGAGTGAATTTCATGGGCAACAATCTGGTAAAAGAAACAAGGCTGATATTTTTAAGTCAGTTCTGCTGTTTGGGTCCTGCTGACTTAGAAGAAGCAGGAGGCCCTCCCTCTTGAAGCCTGGCTGAGTCACCCTGCATCACTGTGACAAAGCGAGTCAAGTTTCCTAAGCCTGACGATAGGTTTAAGGCTCATTTGACACTCAGTCTAGCTTTAGTTCTTAATGTGTTCTAAACATCATCAGTGAAAATGACACTGCTTTTCAGATGTTTCTTCCAGGCCCCAGCATTTCTGGAACATCAATTAGACATGTAGCATATTGCTCATATGAAAGACTGCCCATTCAGTCTCTTAAAAATCAGCTCAATTATGTTCTTATTTCATATCTTTATTACATTTAATTATTTAGACTTTTATGTTATGGCTTATATTGCATTTCTAGCATTTATTTTAGATGCCTAGGAGTCTAACGCTGCCATTTCTAAAATTGTAAAAAAAAAAAAAAAAAAAAAAGAG
>NW_023232969.1:0-931 GCF_002007445.2 Ailuropoda melanoleuca
GGGGGGGGGTTAGGTAGAAACATAGATTAATGTACCAGAAAAAAATATTCTTCCACAGTTATATATGTTACATTTGTTTGAAATATATTCTTAATAAGTGTGTTTCTGACCAAGTCATGGCTGTTCATAGATTTCTAAAAACTAAGGCCTGTATATGCTTTCTACTTTGAATCCACGTAGATGTGAGAAATGTTTGTGGAAAATGATGATTGATTTTATATATCCCTGGATTTGAGATGACTCAGTTACAAAATGAGCCCATTTCCTTATTAGAGCATAGGGGGGCCGTCTAACCTAGCCGTTAGCAATGTGAGCACTGATATACAACCCTACCGCTTCCTAGCTGAGTAGCTCTGAAGAAGTCTCTTAATCTCACTAGCCTTCTTCTTATGAATGAGCGTAATCCTATCATGCCTACCTCAGAGAGTTTTTATAAGATTAAATGAGAAAATGCATGTCAATGTTAACACACTGTCTGTTTTTGGTATGCCTAAAGAGTCAGGCTTCTCTTATTACTTTAGAATTACTACCCATGAAATGTTAATAGTCACCTATGGCAGCTAGAAAATTACAAGATTTGAATCTAGACTCCTAGTGTTTAAAATTGTTATATAAAAATCAGAGTTGGAATTATCATCATAATACCAGTAATATATTTATTGGGCATTAACTATGTACCACATTCTCATATATTATCATGTATAATCCCCCTAACTCTTGTGAGACAGTTCTTTTTTCATCTTTCTCTTTCACCAAATCACCAAACCTGTTTGCTCTGTTCCTGGGCATATAACTAGAGTCTACCTAGATGGGTAACCACCCTTATACCCAAGGATGGCCATGCAAATGTGTGGAGTGAAATGGATGAGTCAAAGATTATGCTACTTCCAGGCTGGGCCCCCTAAAACCCACCCTAGGCCATCCCTGTACT
>NW_023232970.1:0-7043 GCF_002007445.2 Ailuropoda melanoleuca
ATGAATCATCGAACTTTACATCAGAAACCACGGATGTACTGTATGGTGACTAACATAATATAATAAAAAAAATTAAAATAAAAAAATAATAAAGTAAGAACTGTGTATATTTATGGTGTACAACATGCTGTTTGGATGTACGTACACAGCGGAAGGATGACCGCAGCCAGGCTAACGAACGTCTCGTGTCCTTGCACAGTTACCTGCCTGTAAGCCCCGAGCCCCTGAGACTGGGTCTCTTACCAAGTTCCAATATTCGAAACGTGCTATTAACCATAGTCACCAGGCCCAAAGCAGGTCTGGGGACTGACTCATCCCACACAACTGCGGCTTTGTCCCCTTGGACCAGCACCTTGCAGTCCCCGACTCCCGCCCCTGCTCACCTGTTCTACTCTCTGTGTATTCGACATGTTCCGATTTCACATGTAAGTGAGATCATGCAGCTTTGTCTTTCTCTGTCTGACTTACCTCACTTAGCATAATGTCCTCCTGGTTCATCCATGTTGTTGCAAATAGGATTTCCTTCTTATGGCTGAATAGAATTCCATTTTATATACACAATTTCTTTTTCTGTTCGCTTCACCAGTGTCTTTATCCCTTAATCCATTAAGAGACCCTTAGGTTGTTTCCCTATCTTGGCGATTGTGATTAATGCTCAAGTAAGACTATTCTTAAATCATAAGGACACATATCCTTTTCTCTACTCCCTCATCCTACAAATACTTACTGAGTAACTACTGAGTGTGTTGTTATTGAACTGTATCCACATCAGGCAGGATGGGCACACAGACGGTGACCCCATCTCAGTCCCCAGAGGGAGAGAACCAGAGGGGCAGCCTGCTGTGATGGGCAGGTATGTAGAGAGGGCCCACTTCCCACAGCCCCCTTCCTGCAGCCTGCACCGGTCCTAGCACCCAGAGCTCATGGGCTCTGCCTTTGCCTTAGGCACCTGGGTCCACCTGTCACCTGGCTTGTCAAGTGCTCCCTGCCTAGTGAGAGCGCTCTGGGGAAAACTTGGCCCAGCACATCTGCAGGACCTGATGGCACCCACAGTCTGCATGGCCCAGCTGTCTGAGCCGAGGAAGTACATTGTCTCCGTTCCATCAAGCACCAGGCTGAACACACAGCAGGTGCTCAGTGAAAGCCTGTGGGAGGCATGAGGGGGATGAGCGGAGCCCAGGCACAGAGATGTGATCCACCCTATGGGTTCTGGAAGTGCCCACCTGGGTGACAGGAAGTAAGCTGGAAACGGGAAGGCCTGATGATGAGGTTCCTGTTCAGCAGCAGGGGTCCTTCCCCATACTTGGTGAGAGCCTACGGGAGGGCATGTTTGCATTTTATGAAGATGAGGTACATAGCTGAAAAGGAGCTTGAAGAAACACTTAAGAGGAAGACTATATCCTGGATTTGGGCAGCACAAGAAGTGCTGGGGGCTTGGCGGGGTAGAGCATGATAACCGCAGAACGCAGATAAAATGCATCACTAACACCGCGTTTGGGATTGGACGCTTCCTTGAAAGACTAGGAGTCTAAGGACTGTTCGCCTTAAGGAGGACGTGCCCTTGGTGTGCATAAGGAATTAGTGTGGAAGAGACAAGCGAGGGTAGGGATCTGTTCCCTTCGGTCAGGGCCTCGTCTGTGAGGCGCAGGCTTTGCCTCAGCGAACACCTGCAGCAGTGGGATCCCTGCCCCCAGCCCCGCGCTGACATCCTGCACCCGCAGAGGAGCGCAACGGCTGCACGACCCATCCCCACGACCATCCACCACACACCGAGCACCGACAATGTGCCGGCTCCTGTCCTGGGCTTTCGGGATGGTTCTTCCCACTCCCACCCCCAACGTGCATTCTGTCCACGTATGGAAGAAATTGGGAGGCTGATGGAGAGCCAGAGAGCTAGGTGGGTGGAGCTGAGTCATCCCTGCCCTTGATCCTGTGCGTCCCTTGCCCGAAATCAACCCACAAGGGTGAGGGTGGGCCTCCAGCCCCTGCTCTGCCTGCCTGCCTCAAGTGAATGGGCACCAGGCCTGCTCCTGCGCCCTGGCCTCTGCTCCGAGCCTGCCCTGATGGACGTGATCCCCCTCCTTCCTGCGCTTAGTGACTCTATTTGTTCCTTACTCCTGACCCCACATTCCACCTGCATTTCAATCCCCTCTGTGCAACAGGATCCCTTCCAAGCTTTCTCTCTGGAGAGCTGCAGTTTGCTTTTTGGCTAAATGGGCTAAAGTCATTGTTTCTGACTTTGGACCTTCGGGGAAAAGATAATTAATATTAACAACACTGTTTTGCAGATGCCTTGTCTATATACTAATTGCTGAAAAACATCCTGTTAACAATTTGCTCTCTTCTGCTCTGATGGCTAAGTAGCTGGGGGCAACCAGGTGTGCAGCGGGTGTGTCTCCCCCTGTGGAGGTCCACCTGCGAGGGGAGGGGCTCCCTTCCCGCGCAGGGTCTCAGCATGCAGTGATCAAACAGCGAGTCTCACACAGTTTCTCCTCACTCCTCGGGCAGAAGTGCAGTTATCCAGTATGTGCCTGTGTGCGCGCGTGCGTGTGCACACACACATGTGCACATTCCTCCCCTGCGTTCTTGTCTCACTGGCATGATCTGACATACTCAAACCGGGAAAGGAACGAGAAGTACTTTCCCGCTGCGCTACAATGCAGGCAAATTACTTATCACTTAGGAAGGCTGCATTTTCTGCTGACACCTCTTTAGTGGCCTCACCTCCCTTTCACGGTCAGTGAAGAGACTGAGTGGGACCAAATGGAACTTTGAAGGATCAATTTGGTTTGGGGAAAATGCGCACAAAACTGCATGACTTATCATTATTTCAACATTGCTGCCCTGAGCCCTGCCTTGCAAATGGCTGCGCGTTTCCAACAGTCCAGCTCTTAGCATGTCTCAGGCCTTCCAGAGTCACCCTGGCCTTGACACCAACTCAGCCCAGCCCCGCGGTGCCTCCTGTTCACGCAGTCCCACAGGTGGCAGTGTGAACAGACCTGCTCTGTGGAGGGGCCCTCCCTTGCCGCTGCACCAGGAGGAAGCTGGACCACAAAGAAGCTCTTTCCCAGGGGGCCCCCAGCCTGCAGTCCCCACGGCTCTGCCAAGCCAGGGACCATCCCTGCGCACCCCCGACCGGAGGCCATCGCACCCCTTTCTCGCAATGCACCTCTCACCTCCTGGCACGGCGTGCTCTTCTGCAGGGCCAACCTCCTCTCCTGTCAGCTCTGAGCCCAGTCTGCATCCTGAGGAGGACTTTCCTGAGATCGTGCCTACAGCGCTGCCCCGACAAGGATCCCATGCCCATCCTGCCACCTGCTTCATCTGGGATAATGTCCAGCCTACAGCTGCTCTGGACAGCTCCTTGCATTTGCTTCTGTCACCTGTCTCTTCCTCAAACCTAAGTTCCACGTGGCTGTGGGCCTCTCAGATGGCCACCACTGGACCCTGGGCTGGAGCAGTGCCTGCACATACAGCTCATCATTCGTGCCCAGTGATGGGGTCGGCGCCCCTGCCCCGTCCTCTTGCAGCTGCAGGTGCTCCCATTTTGGTCCCTCGTGAGGACCAAGGACATGTGTAACTCTCTCTTTCTCCTGCTGAAGACTGCATTAGCTTAACCGTTGTGTGCTAAATTCACAAAGTGGACAGTAATGTGTTTCAGAAGGTATCTGATGGGCAAGTGGGTGGTTAATCATAATAACAGAGAGTTAAAATGTATTTTATAACCGGTTGAGGTGGAAGAAAGTGTAAAGGCTTCATTAATGTGATTATTGCTAATAACTAGATTATTACTAGTTCATCCATAAAATATACATTTGAACTTTAATTAAAATTTTCCTCATGGCTTCTCCTACTAACTATACCAAAACTAAAACATGAAATTGCCTATCAAAGGATATTTTCCCTCCAAAGATGATTTTGTTGGATAGGAAATATTTGAAGAACTGTTACACGTTTAGCCTTCGCTATATAACACAGGCCACAAAAATGTGTTTATAGTATAACAACAAAGAAATGTGAAGAATACATAAAGAATATATATTAACTCTATATCATTAAGTACATCAGAAGTTTGCAAACCATGACATCCTGTGGGCCAAATCTGGACCCTGTCTTTTTCTAATAAAGTTTTATTGGAACAATCATTCATTCACGCATTGTCTACGACTGTTTTCACACTGTATCAGCAAAGTTTGTGACAGGGACCACATGGCCTGCAAAACTAACATACTAACCACCGAGCCATTTTTAGAAAAAGTTTGCTGACCCACCTCCACCTCACTTCATAGCATCACAGCGGCTCAACTATTATAAACACCAATCATTTACTTCAAACAAAACAACATCAGGAGACCCTCCACAGTATCACACATTAAACCCACCAATTCACTGAGTCGGAGGAAAGCATATCCTAGATGGCACCCCGGTATTGGACTGACCTGGAGCAAGCTACTCATTAGCTCATGACCTTGGCTACCTCACCTACTGGCTAGAATCCTGTGCTACGCCCAGTGATTTTGGCTCCCCTGAAATGGAATGGGATGAAATCTATCAGATGCCCACAACCTGCGCAACATTCCAGGACTTTCTCAATGAACAACCCCAGGGATGATATTCATAGCGTGGCTAGTAAATGGCCCCTGGTTAGCCCACCTTATAAATGTGCCCCCAGAATGGGCAGCAAGATGAACCACCGAGGGCCACTATGCCTCACCTTTGCTTCCCCAGGAACAGCCTGGTCAAGCCTGCGCTACAGATGGCCTGCAAGTCCGTATTTGCCTGTAAGACTTCTGAGAAAGAGCACACAGCACGAATTCTTGTACCAGGTCAGCAATATTCATTCCCTCCCCGTCTGACTTTTCTGAGACACCACTTTAACTCACACATCAAGCCGATACTGTATGCAGAGCTGCTGACAGAAGTATTCTCTGAAATACACCTATACGTATTGCGGAAAAGAGTGATTTATGAAGACAACGTGCAAGAACAATTTGGCTACAAAGTATTTCTGTGTAAGAACACTCTCACAAAATTAAATGTGCTGTAAAATGAAAATGTGTCAGAAGAATTAAACATAGCTCTCCTGGAAAATGCTGGTGCATGCAAAAGGCATTTAACTTTTTAAACAAAAAGTTGAATATTAAAAACTTATTCTGTGTCTGCCTCTGGATGGTATGGTGCCTACACCTAAGGGGGCTGGGTGCTTGTCCATCTTTAGTTTAAACAAGCCACCGTGACATTAGTTTACACAGCCTCCTGTAACTACATATTCTGTCACTGAACCAGGGGAGCCCAGAAATTTACAAAATAGGTTCTATGTTGTATCTATTATCACAACTTCTACAGAATTCCTTCCAACAGGGCTGAGAGGTTAAGTTCCCTATTTTCCAAAGTATTTGAGCCAAAGAGGAGCATGGTAGCGGGGAGGAGGACTTTGAGCTCCCACCCACTGTAGTCAGAGCTTCCCCATCAGCCGTGGGCTCGTTGCTTAACCCCTGAGACTCAGGATCTCCATACACTGAGGGAGGGAGATCGGGTGAAGCTCCTGTTAAGGTTTCTACATCAGTAAAACAAACTGTGCTTGTTGCGTTCTTCTGGAAATGACGTACGTCTTCATGAGGCTTGGCTCATAGACGAGCTTCCAAAGACAGTGCTGACATTCTAGAATGATCACCCCACAGACAGTCCTGACATCTACTCTCATTGAAGTCTCCAGTTTCCTGCAAGCCCCTCTCCAGCACCTTCTCCTTACGTTTCCAGAGTGGGTACAAAGCGTCCCGCATCTTGATATCTTGGTTCTTCCCTCGTAACGTTCTTGTGGGATGGATCCTGTTTTGCGGTCTATAGAGATGTCCCTGGGTTCCCCACTGGACTGGAGGCTCTTGATTCTGTGTGGATTTCAGATTTTACCCCGACTGCCTGGCCTTTGGTTAGTTTGTTTAGATTTCTTGAACTGAGTTTCACTCTTCCAGGGTACATGATCCGGCGGTTTGGGTATATTTTTAAGCTATGCTAACCACCACCAGCAGGTAAATCCAGTATGTCTGCATCACCCATCAATAAACTCTGTACGTATTATCCATTACCCCTCATCCCAACCTTCCCCAGACCCTGGCAACCGTGAGTAGACTTCCCCTATCAATGCATTTGTCTCTTTCACCTAAATGGAATCCCACAGTTAGTGGCCTTTTGAGTCCAGCTTGTTTTTCTTAGCATAAAAATTTTCAAGGTTCATCCACAGTGTAGCATGAATCAGTGCTTCATTCCTTCTTTGGCTACAAAATATTTAGTTGTACGGATATACCTCATCTTGTTCATCCGTTGATGGATATTTGAGTTGTTCCCACTTTGGGGCTGTATTGAGTAACACTGCTATGTATACTTGTGTTCACATTTGGGCATGGACACGTTTTCGGTTCTCTTGTGTATGTGTCTAGAATCGGAGTCGCCCAGTCATAATAACTCTATGTCTAACTTTTTGAGGAGCCGCCAGACTGTTTTTCAAAGTGCCTGCACCATTTTATAGTCTGGTCAGAATGTGGGTGAGGGGTTTGGTTTCTCCACATCCCCATCGCTGTGTTACTGTCCGTGTTTGTGATTACAGTCATGCTAATGCGTGTCAAGTGTACCTCCTTGTGGTTTCGATTTGGATTTTTCTGATGACTAATCATGATGAACTTGCTTTCATGTGCTTACTGGCCGTTTGTATATCTTCTTTTGGAGAAATGTTTATTTCAATTCTCTGTCCACTTTTAAATTTGGTGGTCTTTCTTGTTGTTGAGTTGTAAGAGTTCTTTATATATTCTGGATACGAGAGTCTTACAGGATATGTTGCAATATATACATATATATACACACACACTAGATATATACACTATATATACTCTATATATACACTATATATACTCTATACTCTATATATATACTATATATACTCTATATATACACTATATGTACACTATATATACTCTATATATACACTATATATACTCTATATATACTCTATATATACACTATATATACTGTATATATACTCTATATAT
>NW_023232971.1:0-931 GCF_002007445.2 Ailuropoda melanoleuca
GAAGGCAGACGCTTAATGACTGCACCACCCAGGTGCCCCTCATTGTTTTTTTCTAAAACTTGCTGCCTCCCCTGCCCAAACTCTACTAAAGAGTCTGGACTAGGAACCAACTAAAGCAGGCTTGCTACATCTAGTGAAAAACTGCAATGTTTCAAATTTTGTTTCTGCTAGTGTCCCTGTGTACTTTTGTATGAACTAGAGAAATGGACAGAGCAGAGGACATTAAAGAGATGTGCAGAGAGTAACTAAGCAAAAAAACAGAGCCTGACTGCATTCAGGTTACAGGTCCCAGGTGTATCTGAGACCCAGTTCTAGCCCTACTTTAGAATGGTGAGAGGTTCCAGTATCCTTTCCGTAAATTCCCTTGCATTTAATCTACTCTCAGTGCAGAACCCCTTACTTGTGAGCAATTTACTCCTAGCCAATACAATTCCGAGTACTACCAAATGGATATTATTGGACTGCTAATAGTTACTGGGCTCCCAGTAGACCTGGCCACTGATTTCAAGCACCCCTGATTTACACAAGTGCTCAGGAGCCCGAGGGAGGGCACTGCTATTTTAAGTAGTGATGGAGTTCTCATAATACCTAAAAAGGTCAATAGGGGTCTCTCATGATTCACTCAACCAGTCTGCACAGTGACTTACCAAAGCACTGAGTGGTAACAGACTTACACCCTTCCTTTTCATGATCTTGTAAGTAGTTTATACTAAGCATTTGTATATGAGCAAATGAGAAGGATTTGACTTTACAGTGCTAAAACAGCTTTTACAATCCCCTCCAACTCTGAAAGTATTTTCTTAGTAATTCAAGAGGTGAGGTTTCCATTTCAAATACGGAATTATCAGAACATGGTATTCGTGGTTAGTGGTGGGATTGCAGTAGCCTCACGGGGCTGCTAGAAGGCACTGTAAGATAAGAGACTCTCCCA
>NW_023232972.1:0-931 GCF_002007445.2 Ailuropoda melanoleuca
AGGGATAGGGTCAAGAACACTTTCGTGATTTAGAATTCTGGTTCCATTCCTAGGCACATATTTTAGAGAAGCTTCCTTGAGACCAATAAGAGGAAAAGAAATACACGGAGCCCCAAATTATCAGAGAAGGAACGTATTTTCAAACCAATGGTACTGGGGAAAATGGCTAATTAGATATATCGGCCATACTGGCCATTTAACACTGTTGCCGCACAACTCAGAATTAAATAAAGGTTTAAAGGACTCAAAAGTTAATTACATAAGACGAAACCTTCTAAAAGCTATGAGGAAGAAAAGGTGAATATTTAATTGATCTCAAATTGGGAAAGGGCTTTCAAAATATAAAAGCAAATTACAATGATAAATACTGTTAAAATGGACCACATAAATATAATTATCTGTTTGCTGTAAAGCAGAAACTTGAGGCAAGTCACAAATTAGAGAAAAATATTTTTAGCAAATACATTTGTTCAACAAAAATTTATTGACCGTCTCTTACCTGTAAGACACTACCGTAACTCCTGGGCATGCAGTGGTGAATGACGTAGCAGGGCGTCTGCACACATGTCCTCCACAAGCCAGCAGGAGAGGCAGACACAAATAGTACTCATTACCCAGTCAAGTGTGTACTTACAAAGGTGATCAGTGCTACAGAGGAGAAGTAGGAGATCTAGCAAATGGAGAAGTGATTCCGCATCTTGCAGGCTATCTAAAAAGAAAAAAAAAATATTGTAATTTCTATAATAATAACAAAGCAATAAATATGTGAGAATTTTAAAAGAAAATAAAAGTTTGAGGTACCCTCCTTTCTAATAATAAAAAATACATTTTCCTACAATATTATCTAGATAAAAAGGAAATGTTTCTGAAAATTATTTCAATGCTTCAGTTACTTTTGGAATATAGATCTAGACATATTCTTTTTTTTTTT
>NW_023232973.1:0-320 GCF_002007445.2 Ailuropoda melanoleuca
CCCCTCCCCCAGAAGGCAGGCTGAAAAATCAAGAAGCCCACAACCCAGGGCACCTGAGTGGCGCAGTCATTGAGCGCCTGTCTTCGGCCTAGGGCATGATCACAGCGTTCCGGAAAGGAGTCCCTCATCGGGCTTCTCTGCGGGGAGCCTGCTTCTTCCTCTCCCACTCCCCTGCTTGGGTTCCCTTTCTTGCTGACTGTCTGTCTCTCTCTCTCCAATAAATAAATAAAATCTTTAAAGAAGAAGCCCACATCCCTAAGATCTCTATAAAACAAGGGCGCACAGCCTGGGTCCGAGTCAATAATTTGGGCTCTGGACAA
>NW_023232973.1:519-696 GCF_002007445.2 Ailuropoda melanoleuca
GAAAATGTTACTGAGAATATAGAATCCCTAAGGGCAGAAATGAGAGCGAATCTGACAGAAATTAAAAATTCTATGAGCCAAATGCAGTCAAAAGGCTCTGATGGCTCTGATGGCCAGGGTCACCGAGGCAGAGGAACGCATTAGCAAATTGGAGGATGGGTTAGTAGAAGAAAAAAC
>NW_023232973.1:1226-1340 GCF_002007445.2 Ailuropoda melanoleuca
AACCACGAAATGAGCCCTCCAGGAGATATTAAGGGGGGTTCTATAAAGGTAAAAATGCCCCAAGAGTGATACAGAGAAGAAAGTCACAACCGATACAAACAAAGACTTTACTGG
>NW_023232974.1:0-931 GCF_002007445.2 Ailuropoda melanoleuca
TCTATGGCCATTTGATTTTGTAGAACTGCTTAACGCATTTGAGTTATTTCAGTATTTAATAATGTAATGTTATTTTGAGAGTCGCTTAAGGCCTTAATTGTGTAGCCTGTGGTGTTAGCCATCATATAGACTCTTTTGTTTAGCAAGCGATCAGGTAATTAAGAGGAACTTCTATGGAAGCAAAAGAAAAATTTAAGTTAATGGTTGGAGCAAATTACAGACCCAGTGTCTGAGTTTCCAGTGCTGCCAGTGAGATTTTAAAGGTCAGGCTTGAAGCATCTTCAGAGGGAGTGGGAACAGGCAGTGGGGATCAGATGGGTTTTTCTGGTTTGTAATTCAAATGTCTTTGGTGATCCTTTGGAATGGCCCAGAGAGCAACAGGCACAAAGATTGTGTGTACTTGAGTTTAGTGGTAATTTCTCTGAAGCTGACCTCAAGTTGTCCAGCATCAGTTTTCAAGGCTTGAGAAAAAAATGGCTTAGTTTTAGTTTTTAATAACATTAAGAGACTGGAAGAAGACTGGAAACCTTAGTTTGGAGACCCATAGCCAGGTATTTGAAGAAACCAGAAGAATTCAGAATCTAGTCCAGTTTACAATAAACAGTAATTCAAATCTAATATCTACGAAGATGTGTTATTGAAACATATTTTCTCTCTATAATCATCCTCATTTTTATCCAAGATAGCCAAATCTAGACTAATTTTATAAAACAAGTCCAGTTTTAATAAACTTGGCCTAATTATTTACATTAGCTCAACAAGATTACTGACTGATCATATTGATCTTTGAAAAATCTGGTTTGCTGAAACTTTTTATAAGGAATCTCTAGATTGAACTATTAATGGCCTCTTGAGGCCAGAAGCCAAGCCAAGTATTTGTCATCAGGCTTGCCTGGAGTTCCTGTAGATTTGGGCAAATTCCTCTTCTCAA
>NW_023232975.1:0-931 GCF_002007445.2 Ailuropoda melanoleuca
AAAAATGCTCAATGTCACTAATCGTCGGGGAAATGCAAATCAAAACTACAATGAGAAACCACCTCATGCCAACTAGAATGCTAAAATCAAGAAGACAAGAAACAAGTGTTGGTGAGGATGTCGAGAAAAATGAACCCTTGAGCACTGTTGTTGGGAATGTAAATTGGTGTAGCTACTGTGGAAAACAGTATGGAGGCTCCTCAAAAGTTAAAAATAGATATACCATTTGATCAATAATTCCACTATTGGATATTTACCCAGGGAAAATGAAAACACTAACTCAAAAAGATATATGCACCCCTATGTGTACTGCAGCATTACCTACAATAGCCAAGACATGGAATAAACCTGTGTCCATCAATAGACAAATGGATAAGGGAATTGTGGTATATATATACACAGTGGAATATTACACAACCATAAAAAGAATGAGATTGTGACATTTGAGGCAAAATAGATGGACCTAGAGGGTATTATGCTAAATGAAATAAGTCAGACTAGGAAAGACAAATACCATATTATTCCATCCATAAGCAGAACCTAAAAATGAATAAATAAACAAAAAGCAGATCATAACTATAAATACAGAGAACAGATTGATGGTTGCCAGAGGGGAAGGAGGTGTGGGATTGAGCAAAATGGGTGAAAGGGGGAAGGAGATACAGGACTCCAGTTATAGAATGAGTAAGTCATGGGAACAAAAATCAGAGCATAAGGAATACAATAATATTGTAATAGTAATGTAATGGGATAGATGGTAACTATACTTGTGATGAACATAATATATAAACTTGTCAAATCACTAAGTCGTACACCTGAAACTAATGTAACATTACATGTCAACCATATTCAAATACAAAAAAAAGATAAAATAAAAACTCTATTTTTTGATATGACTATTAGGGAATTTAGCTATGAATGAATTTTGAAA
>NW_023232976.1:0-931 GCF_002007445.2 Ailuropoda melanoleuca
CCCCACGACGGTCATTATTCAAAGGAGCTGCAGATGCCTTGAAAGGAAACAGCTCTGGAGTCATGTTTGCAAAAGGTGAGCTGCGCCTAGTTTTGGGCATCCTGATGATGGCCGCACTGCGATGGAGGATGGCCAACAGAGATGCCAAGGTGGAACACAGGAGTGTCCCATGTGCAGAAGCTGAGCGGGCTGTGCTCGCACTGGGTGCCTGTGCTTCCGCAGAGGTTAGGACTGGAGCTGGTGCTGACACTGCCAGATTTCCCAGAGGCTCGGCACTGGCAACGCGGTCGGGTGCGGGGGGCTGTCAGGAGGAGCGTGGGAGGGGGTCATGGTAGCCACATCAATGTCATCAGAGTCAAAGGCAGGCTCGGATGCCCAGTTGGCTGACGTCCTGGCGGCTGGAAAGCAGGGAACTGGGAAACCAGTGATGGGTTGGCTAGTAAGGATAGGGGCACTGGGGAGGGTGACTCTGCTCTTGCCCATCAGGGGCTCCACATGGGACTGAAGCGTGACTACCGGGCTCAAGCAAAGGTTCCGAATTGGGGTCGGGCTCCTGATTATACTGGAGGTGGACTGGTAGAGACCGGATTCCACACCGGGTGGTCCTGGTTAATGAGGTAACACGCAGTGGATCCTTAGGGAAACCGGAATGTGAAAGCCTGGAAATGGGGAGCTGAGCCCATGTGAGTGACACCCAATTCCAGAAGACACTGGGAGGTCACCTCTGCAGATGTGCTGGCTGCCCAGGGGGAAGAGATGGGGAAGCAGTGATGGACTGGCCAGGGAAAACTGAGGTACTGGTGGAAGCGGAGGAGGGACACGGGGCGGGATAACAGCTGCTTGGGGAACGGGAGCTGGGTCAGGAAAGGGGAGAAGCTCCCCTTAAATTGCCCATGAAGAGCAGTGTGTTCACTGTCTGACCTGGGAATGT
>NW_023232977.1:0-931 GCF_002007445.2 Ailuropoda melanoleuca
CCCCTCTTTCCACTGGAGGGTGGGTCACAGTTGGGGCAGTACAGTATGCAGTCGCCTTCTGCAGGGTGGAGCGGGGAGGGGGACAGGAGGTGGAGCCTCTCCACTCACCTTCCCAGCAGGCTCCACCTGCTCTCCCCCCACCGCCCCGCAGCCCCGGCCCTGCAGCGGGCAATGCAACTTCTGGCCTGGCCCCCATTGCCCAAGATGCCAGTTGGCCCACAGTGGCCACTGTGCCTCAGGGTGTACTTCCTGTTTCGGGGACCCTGGCCAGTGAACTCTGGGGACCAGAGGAGAGGCAGCGGCAGCCCAGATTTGCTCAACCGCCGGACAGCTACTGGGAGAGGTTGCTGGCTTCGGACGGCTGGGAAAGGCTCCCGTGGCCCCGGGGGCAGGCAGGCAGGCCTAGCCCCAGAGCGTCAAGGCTACAGGGCAGGAGTCCGACAGATGAGCGGCCTCAGGCGATATCAGCGCTGGCTCTCCAGCAGTGAGGAGGAGTCCTCCACAGCCTGTCCTGTGTCTCACGCGGGGGAGGATGGCACTGGGTGGGGGCGGAGGGAGAGGAGTTCTGTCCAGTGCCCATCTTGTCCCATCTGGGCTGTCCAGTCACAAAGCTCACATCCCAGGGAGGAAAGCTGCCATAGGCTGGAAACTTGAGCTTCTAGGATGTAGGTCATTTGGCATTTGTAGCTGGGGAAGTTCGGGTCTCTGGGGTGGGATCCCAGCACCCCACCATCCTTGAGACAGGGGCTGGGCGGACCCTTTTCCCTTCTGCCATGTAGCACCCAGAGGAGTTGAGGGTCTGGCCATCAGAGGTATCTCACAGAGTCTGGGCTCAGAGCAGGAGGCAGGAAACCAGGGCCAAGGCTAAGGGACCACTCAGAGGGCCAGCTCTGCCTCAGATGCACCTGCCCCAGGTCCAGCCACAGTTGCC
>NW_023232978.1:0-931 GCF_002007445.2 Ailuropoda melanoleuca
CCCCGCCCCCACCCGGCCCTCTCCCGCGCGCGCCCCGCCACCCGCGCGCACTCGCTCACGCTCCCCCTCGCGCACACACATGGTCGGCTCGCGGCAAAGTTTCGCCTGCGATCGCCACTCCGGAATCCTGCCGCAGTGCTCGGGGCTGTAACCTTGAACTTTCCCAGCGCGGTGACACATTCTCCTCGCTCTCCCTCCCGCGCTCTCTCCTGCGCCCCCCTCCCCGCCTTTTTTAAAAAAGCATTTCACCACCAACCACCACCCCAATCCAACCCACGCCGAACCTTCGCGCACCCCCTAGCCCCCAACAACAACAACAACTGCAAAACAGAAAATAAATCCCCAAACCCAGGCGAAAAGCAGCCAACACCGGCGGCGGCGGCGGCGGCGGCCTCGGCGAGCAGGGCCAGCGCGCTCGGACTGCAAGAGGGTTAAAAGTGTAGATTGGATTTCACCCCGGGAAATCTAGCACGCCGAGTGAACTTGAATCTTTGGCTATTTAAGGAGGACTGGGTTTGTTGTGAAGTTGCGGTGATCCAGCGCAGAGCCCCGTCCTGATTGATCGCATCGCGGGGCTCAGATGACTGTAAAATGAATAGATGAAATTCTTGCTTCTCGAAGATTTTCTTGGGCATCTCCGGGAAAGTGCGTTTTAAGGCGAAGTCATGATGTATTCTCCCATCTGTCTCACTCAGGTACATGTCTCGGTCGCTCTCTCGAGCTTTCTCTCTAGTCCGAAATGCCTTTGTTTTGTTTTGTTGCTGTGGTCTGCGGACAATTAACGGCTTTAGTTAACCTCCGTACACCCCTGTACCTCGCAGAAGTGGCCCGGAGTTGCGGCGGGATTTGCGGGGCGGCGTGGGAGCCGGCGCGCGGCCGCTAGCCCGAGGCCACCCCGCGCTCCCGGCCCCGCGCCCTGGGCACGGGGAGC
>NW_023232979.1:0-931 GCF_002007445.2 Ailuropoda melanoleuca
TCCTTTCCTTTCCTTTCCTTTCCTTTCCTTCCCTTCCCTTCCCTTCCCTTCCCTTCCCTTTCCTTTCCTTTCCTTCTGTAGAAGTACAGAGATTTTTTTTAAATTGGTATTTGAACAGTAATTATAAAAATGTAAAAGGTATGCTTCCTATTTAGCAAACACCCTGGATCTAGTTAACAACCTGATTATTGTGGGCAGAGAATTTAATTGTGTTACCAGGGATCTATAAGGTGCTTTGATCTCCAGAGACTAGATTTATTTTTGGATGTTGATGTAAGGCAAATTCCACCATCTCTTTTACAATTCACTTATTTGGACAAGTTCGTACCTCACATTGCAGTGAGTTTGATCTCTTCCCTGTAGTGAACTAGAATATGAGATGTTGCCTTTTTAATAAGAAAATGGGAGTACTTATTTTTGGTTGGCCACCATCGGCCAGTGAGTTGAAAAGAAGGAAAACTAATGCTGAGATTTGATTACTTAAAGTCAGTGGTTTGAGTCTATGAAATGGGATCCCAAGAAGTGGGACTGTGATTCTGAAACTCTTATTCTTCCGGTTTCCACCACTCATTTCACCTCAAGTTTATTTGCTTTAAAGGTGACCTATTGGGAGTATGTGATAGCTTAGAATTTATGTGATGGCTATCGTGATAGTTTAGAATGTTGTCTCTGTTTATGCTAGACTCTCTCAATAAAGTTATTGTCTAACATAAATTTTGTTCACCACTTTTCTTTTTGCCTTACCCCCTTTTAATATATTTTCTCATAAAAATGAATATATTTTGAAAGCTTTATGGCTATGACTTACCAGGTGTTTCTCTATGATAGTTTTCCTCTGATTTTGCAGACTTTCATTTTGTATTCTGTAAAAAATGATTCATTGGTTTTTGATGGTCTATATTTTATCAAAAACTTGCAGATCCATATGATT
>NW_023232980.1:0-931 GCF_002007445.2 Ailuropoda melanoleuca
CTCGATTGGATAAGAATGACCTTGAGTTGGAATTGTGTGAGGGTGAGGATGTCTTGAATCACCCTTCATAGTTCTAAGCCTGGACTAGGACAAACGAGAAAAAGCAGAGTTGTGCAAAGAGAGATTCTCAGAGATGTCTCCTCAATCATGGAAAAGCCAAGGCAAGCCATGATGAGTTGGACTGAGGGCAGGTTGTTTGACTCAAAGGAAATTTTGCAATCTATGAGGGAAGCCAGAAAGGACAAGGTAGGAGACAGTAGGGCCTGAAAGAATCCAGTGCCCTGGTGCCAATCTCAAGATGCATAGCCTAACTAGAAAAACCCCTTCCATTTTTCAGGGGCTGCCCAGACTGTGTTTTTCATTAAGAAATGGGGACTTCATTCTATTGAAGTTGTTCTGAACAGAAATGCCTGAGAAACTTGATTTTTTTTTTTTTTGGGGGGGTAGATGTGAGGGTAGGAGGAAGAAGAAATAAAACCTCTGTAAGAGTACCTTGGACTTCATTACACGAAGAGTTAGCTTTTCTCTAGGGTTTCACATGGAATGTTTGCTCCTCTATGATGATGGTGATTGGTGGATAGGATTATTACAACTAATTATAACCACTGCTGAGATTGGTGGGCAAACACGAAGCATCAGACCCCTGGGCTCTGTGGGAGAGCCAGCTGGAAGGAATTTTGTGTTTTATTTCATACTGTTACAGTACTTCAAACCACACCAGTCCCCAGACAACCCTTTAAAACACACAGTCAGAAATGCTGTTTATTTTTGCAGAAACAAAGACATGCATTGTTAAGTGAGAGATGCAGGGACATCCAGAGTGTCATTTGACTGGGAACATTGTCTCATGACTCTGGTCCTGTCACAGTCACAACTGAATATAGCTCTCCAACCCTGCCCCTTCCTGGAGTTATGCGTTCATAAGGATTTC
>NW_023232981.1:0-7211 GCF_002007445.2 Ailuropoda melanoleuca
CGGTGATGGGTATTAAGGAGGGCACATATTGCATGGTGCAGTGGGTGTTATATGCAAATAATGAATCATGGGACTTTACATCAAAGACTAAGGATGTACTGTGTGGTGACTAACATAATAAAAATTGTTATTAAAAAAAAAAAGCTGTGAGTCCTCAGGGACTGGCTGGGGCTGAACTGAGCAGGAAAACTGTGTGCTGAACCCCACAAGGGTAAGTACAAGAACTGGAGGGTGAGAGCCTCAGAGCCAGCAGGGATGCTCAAAGGTACCTGGTCTGAACACGGGCATTTCGGTGGCAGGTCCGGCTGAATTTGTGGGAAGGGATAGTCTTCCTCCATAAATAATCTTTATGGTGTGGCCCCACCTTCACAGGGAAGACTTTCCTGGCTGGTTTCAGAAGAACCCTTTTCTAATCCAGTATCTGACAGACTACATGTAGACAGACACATTCTCTAATGTAATAATAATACTAAAAACAAACCACATGCCAGGCTCCATCCTAAGTGCTTCATGTGTTTTACCTCATTCACTCTTCGCAGCCCCCTGAGGGGTTGGTGCAGATGAGGAAACAAAGCACTGGGAGGTGAAGTAACTTGCCCATGCAAGGAAATGGAAGAGCTAGAATTTGAACTTGACCCCTTAATGCTTGGATCTGAGAGAGACAATGTGGTCCAATGGCTTAGGGCATGGTTTTCAGAGGCAGATTGCAAACCCTAGCTTTAAAACATGCACCCATCCAATGACCCAGCAATTCCATTCCACAGTGAAATGAAATCATAGGTTTAAACAAGTACTTCTACAGGAATATTCATATCAGCCTTTTTCATAATAGCTCCAAACTGGAAACAGCCCAAATGCCCATAAAGGAGAATGGATTAACATACTGTATTATATTCAGACTATTCATACTCAGCAATAAAAAAGAATAAACTACTTATAGACGCAACTATATGTTTGAGTCTCAAATAATTTATGCTGAGTGAACAAAGGGAGCTACTAAAAAGTACTTACTCTATGATTCCATTTTAATAAAATCCAAATATGGGCAAATGTGGTGTGTAGTAAAAGATATCAGAGAGTGGTTGCTGATGGCGGTGGAAATAGTCTGTGTCTTGATTTAGGTGGTAGTTACAAGAGTACATACAATTGTCAAAACTTATTAAATTGAATATCTTAGATTTACGGATTTAATCGTGTGCTAATTGCACTTACTCAAAAATAAATTCTTGGCTTTGCCCCTTACTGACTGTGTGATCTGGTGTTTGAGTTACTTTACCTCCGAAGCTTGAATTTTCTTATTTATAAAGTGAAGGACATTGACAGTTTTTCCAATTCTTAGATGTTGTGATTTTATACATTTTATGCATCTTCTTAATTACCTAAAAGAAAATATACAAAAACATTTAACTGATGTTGGGATGGGGGGAGCTTTATAAGCATGAAACCATGGGATAAACCACAAAGAAAATGGTTGTTCGATTTAACTACATAAGACAACCAAAACCCCAGACTGTCTGTATTAAAAAATTCCTCTATAGTAAAAACTAAAAATGAAATGAAAAAATGGCGAAAGTATTTGCGATGACTGTGACAAAGAATAAACAGCTTTATCAAGTCAGTAAAAAGATACTAATACTCCAATTGAAAAATGACCAGAGAAAATGAAGAAGCAATTTGTAGAAGAAATCCAAATGGTTAACAAACCTAAGAATTGGTCAATAATCAAAGAATTAATGGTCATTAATCAAAGAAATATGAATCAAAATAATGAGATAGATTTCCTGCTTTAATCTAGTTAAAAAATAGGACTTGTTTTTATAGTGCTTCTGCATTAACATGTTGCTGATAGGACTATAAATTGGTTCAACATTTCTGGAGACAATTTGGCAATAAGACTTTTTGTAAATATGTTTATGTCCTTTGTCACAACAATCCCACTTTTAAGGATCTCCTAAAAAAATAATAAAAAAATGTGATCAAAGACTTATGTATAAGGATGTTCATCATAATTCTATATATAGCAGTTAGAAATTATAAACACCCTGGATGTCTAAAAATATTATTCAGCTGTAAATATGGTGTTTTTAAAGAGTATTTCATGGCAATAAAATATTTATCGTAAAATGTTAAGAGAACAAAGCAGGGTAATAAAACACTTATTATGATTCAATTTTGTTTAAAAATACAGTTTATATTATATATCCACAGAAAAAAACCTAGAAAGGAATACACCAAAATGTTAGCAGTGGTCATCTTGGGGAGGAAAAAAAAGACCTTAGGTGACAATTGTTTTCCTCTTAAACTTCTCAGTATAGTTATACCTCCAAATTTTCTACAATAAGCATAAGTTACTCTCGTACTTATTTATTTTTAGTGGAGAAATGTTACTTTTACCTTTATAATCAAAGAACAAAACTTTTTTTTTTTTGCCAGATTTGGAGACACAGGCATGGCCTGAAGCTCCTGGAAGGCCATGGGCCAGTTGGCGCAACAGTCTTATCTTCTATGGTGGGCATGGTTAGGCACAAGTGGATGCATTGACATCTCTGGACTTCGAGCCTCATGAGGACCCCAGGTTCCACATGCTGGTTGTCCTAAGCAGAAAGTTGTGGCCTCCCTGTGTATGGCCAACACCTGTATCTCTGACTTGGGCCAGCCAATCCTTAAACATGGGAAATAATAATGGATTGGAAGAGAACATGTGTATGAATCTGTATTCATTCCACTAGGAAAATAACCAATTCACAATGCATGCCCCTCCTGCCCCTTGGTGGATGAGGAATGGTAATGATGTCTTTCACACAAACCATGGGCTCCAACTAGCCCCACCACTTCCTAGATCTGTAATATAGCTAATTACGCACCACCTCAGGCTTTTCGAACTCATCTATATCTTGTTCCAGCTTCCACTGTGCGCAGATGCCGTTGAACTCATTCAGTCAACTTGACAGTGGCTTGCCTTAAGCTCACATTGGGCTCCCCTTGCCTTTAGCCTTGGGGCTTCCCTGGACTCTATTCAAGTCAGGCATATTCATCTTCCTGCCCCGAGGTGGACAGTTATGAGTCACATCTTATGAAGCTTCTGGTGGGACAGTCTGATGGGGTCAAGTAGTCAGTTGCATTTAGTGACAACCAGCTTGATAATAATCACACCCTCCCTTCTTCTCTCCTCACTTCCTTTGCCTCTGATTTAGCTTGCTGGGGGGAATCCAGATGAAAATACGTAATTGTGGAGAGAGTACTTAACCTTTCTGAATTTCATCATTTTTAAAATAGGGATGATGTAATGGTATATCACTTGTAGGGGTGTCGAAGGAATAAATGAGTCAGTAGATATAAGGTGGTAGAGCAGTGCTTGGCACTAGGTAAGTGCTCAGTAAGTGTGAACTATTGTTATTGCCTGTCAGTCGGTCATTAGGTTATCCATGTGAAGCTCTCACTTTATGACAATTTTGCAAGATTCATATTACCTATTATTTCTTCTTTATTAAGGAAATGGCTTCTTAAAAAATTTCTTAAAGTCACAAGGGCAGTCCTGGGTAGAACCATGATCTCACTCAGAGCCTCTGATGTGCATGACTGTGCCCTTGCCTCCGCTCCACCCTGCTTCTGGAGCTCAAATCCAGTTCATCTCTTCTGCTTCTACCTCCTGGGCCTCCTGCTTGCCAGTGGCTTTAGGGAGCCACCTTCTGTATTCCGAGTCTCAGGACTTCACATGCAAAATGTAAGAAATACCTAATTGATCTATTTCCCAGGGTTGTGATTCTTCAGGGCAAACTTAAGCAGGTATTTGTAAACTGTTAGTTGATCATAAACTTACAGCTTAGAGGCTGTATCAGTTCGTTCTAGCTGTCTCGACAGAGAAACCTTATTATCTCACTACTTGAACATAATAAAACATTACCTCTCATTCATGTGGGGTCCTATTGGTGGGGACTGGGCTCTCTCTTGATGAGCATTCAGGGATATGGGCTGATGGCGCCTTTGGACATGTGATTTCCGAGGTTGCCCTGGGTGCCAACTTCTTGCCAGGATATAGAAGAGAGCATGGAAAAGGCACATCTGTTTCTCATTCATTTTAGTCTCAAAGTGATCCAATTAGTTCCATTCATCTTTCCATTGGTGAGAACTCATCACAGAAGGGTCTGGAAGATGTTGTCCCTCGGTAGGTGGCTGCTTTCCAGCAGCAGGTCTACACTGGACTTCAGTGGACATTGAACATCTCTGCCAAGGATGCCCTATGGTTCAGCATCCTTGTTTATTTAAAGATGCAACACAAGCCAAGAATGGTGATGCCACTTACTCAGGAGCATAGGTCTTCTGACTCACACCCAGTGCTTCTGTTATTGTCACCTCTGTTATTGTCCTTAGAAGGTAACTTATGAGATAAACTCTTTTTTGTTCACTTCCCATTGTTGAGTCCTGGCAACAACCCTGGGGTGACTGTCTTCTCTGGGTTTACTATATTACCCAAGCTTTGCTGACATAATTAGCTGAATTGGGGTTGACAGGACTTTGCTAAAAGCCCTCTAGGCCTTCTTCTCTGTTGACCTGTGTGGGGTTGTTCTATTTTCATGAGATTTCAGAAAGGGCAGGATTGGGGCACCTGGGTGGCTCAGTCAGTTAAGCGCCTGCCTTTGCCTCAGGTCATGCTTTCCGGGTCCTGGGATCAAGCCCTGCATTGGGCTCTCTGCTTAGTGGGGAGCCTGCTTTCCCCTCTCCCCCCGGCTCATACTCTCTCTCTCTCTCTCAAATAAAATAATAAAATCTTAAAAAAAAACAAAGAAAGAAAGGGCAGCATTTTTTTGGGGGTACAGACTTGGCAAAATTTCCCAGAAATGTCCCATTTTACCCATAGAGGCAAGTTCATCTGCTAGCCACCTCCATCTTCACTTCCACCCATTCTTTCCCCTTTTCCTTGCACCCCTAGATCTGCTAGGGATTCTCACAACCCCACTGATGAAGATCTCTGAGAAGGTTTTCATGGCCCACCTATCTTCACTTCCTCTCTTCCCACAGACATTTCTGAGGGAAATTTAAAGATGTGACATGTGACAATGTTCCTTCTTTTGGAGAGTGACCAACATGTCAAGTTTCTTTGCCTTTGGCTGGAATGATATCAGTACAGGGTAGGAATGTTGGCTTTCTCAGGCTGATGAGCCACTTTGATTATTTTTCAGTCATAAAATATGGAAAATAATTTATTTTGAATTTAATAAGCACAATTTTGGGAAAAATAACAAAATTAAAAGGAAATATCCACAGGGGAAAACATTAATAAGTGGGTCCTATATAGTTGTGAACCATATCATCTCAATACTAGGCACTCAACAGCCTATGATGTGTTGCAGGTTTGACACAGTTGACAGCTTCTAGCTGGGCCAATGGCTCATACAGCATTTCAGTGTCTTCTAAAGTGTAGGGCACCATTGTATCAGCCAGGGTTTAGTCGGAGAAGCAGAACCACTAGGATATATAATAAATGCTTTATTATGGGGAGTTGACTCTCCACAATTGCGAAAGTTGCTTAAAGACTTATGAGAGATTGTTTCTTCTTTGGTGCTGGAGCTTGAAGTCAGCAGGGAATTGGGAAGAAAAGATGTGCATGAAATGGGAGAAGCAAGAAACTGTAATTGAGACAGATGATCCAGAAGCCATGAGAATGGACAAGAGCCCTCACTGACCACCTGTCACCTCTAAGCCTCCAACTTTGATAATGGGTGGTGATGGGCAGGGAAAGCTGGTATGCTTTGTCACAGAACTAAACACACTTGGCCTCGGAATTGATAAGCTGAAGGGAGAGATCTGACAGTGTTATTGCACTATGAAGGTGAGCCAGCAGATGAACGACAGTGTGTGTGAGTGGCAACAGTGCCTGGTAACCTGAACCAACGTTCTAAGTATAAAAAGAATATTGGCCTCAGCTTCACTTTGGCCTTTCAGATCTCACACAAAATGTGTCTTGTGGCCAGTGCTAACCCAGAACTTCTGGGAAACATAGATCCACTTTAGGTGAATGGACTTGATACAAATTTATCCCAATCCACCCTTGTAAACTGCTTATGCACATGGATCACTTTTAACATATTTAATTTCCTAACAAAGTCAATATCAAAATTATGCTTTCACCTAATTTAATGCAACTATCCTTCATACAACTGAAAACAGGCTAACACTTTCCCTAAAGATAAAGTTCCTTTGTCCACCTGTGGATGAGTTTTATTCCACTTCTAGCTGAGTTACACCTCCCTATTAATAACCTGTAACTTAAATACTGATATATGAAGTTAACTACTATTAACACAACTTAGATGTTAGGGAATTGGAGGACTATGAGAAGGAAAATATAGACACAAATATATTCTTATCAAAATAAACAATATTCATAACTATCATAATTATTATTCTGTACTTGTGTACATGGTCACAGCTATGATTTATATCTTCTTGCTTTTCTCAGCGCATATTTATTCCTTTTGTTCTTAGCAAGCATGTTGGCTGGTCATAGTTCCCTACCATATGGGGTGAACCAAATTTTCATTCCTGAAAAATCTGGGCCATTAGCAGTACTGTCTGTAGTTTTCCATTAATTTATTCTCTTATAATTCCATTAATATTAATTACAGCAATTTAATCATAAGGCATGGGACTCCTAAAAGCACTCTGTTATTCATTGAATTGTGTTCCCTAAAAAAGATATGTTGAATAACCACCAGTCATTGTGAATGTGAATTAATTTAGACAGAGGGTTTTTCCAGATGTCATTAAGTTATGAATGATCTCTGACCCAACACAGCTAGTGTCTTTAGAAGGAAAGGGAAATTTGGACTCAGACACACACAAGGACACAGACACAGAAGGAAGATAGTAATGTGATGATGGAGGTAGAGATTGGAGTTATGCTACCATAAGTCAAGGAGTGCATGGGAAGACCAGAAGTTGAGAGAGAAAAGGACAGATCCTCCCTGAGAAGTTTCAGAATGAGCATCTTGATTTTGATCAGCTAGCTGCCAGAACTGTGAGAGAACAAATTTCTGCTGTTTTAAGCCACTCAGTTTGAGGTACTCTGTTAGGGAGCCCTAGGAATCTAATACAAGTATATAGAAAAAAGTATTTGCTGGGTCGATAGCTATGTGCAGATTCTTTTTTTTTTTTAAAGATTTTATTTATTTATTCGACAGAGATAGAGACAGCCAGTGAGAGAGGGAGCA
>NW_023232982.1:0-931 GCF_002007445.2 Ailuropoda melanoleuca
AATAGCCAAGAAGAATGGACTGTGCTCCCCAGATACAGCTCCGAAATCTCTCACAGAAGATGTTTATTTCTCCAGAATTTAATTTCTTTGCCTGGCCAATTACATCCTCTTGGCCACTGCCTCAGGCTCTTGGCTCTCATCCTCTCAGGACCCAGGGAGAGCCTGGTGAAGCGCTTTTATTATTCCTGCATTAAAATGCAAATTTTGGGGGGGTGGTAATGCAGACTTAGATTTCCAAGAGTCTTTCCCAGATCAATGGGGACTGAGACAGAGAAGACAGTGGTAGGGCAGGTGTCAGGTGTGGGCTGGGGCCTCGGCAAGTCCACGCCCCTCTTTGAGCCTCGGTATTTCCATCCGTAGATGGGGGTGGGTGGGATGGGGACTGGTTATTTTGCAGCAAGATAACATTTCAGAAAGCCCTTGGCAAGCCTCTGATTGCTAAGTGTTTCTTTCACTACCCTTCCGCAGGGCTCTCCAAGCGATTCTCCCAGTTAGGCTCAGGAAGACCCCAGTGCGGGCAGCGTGGCTGCGGGGCAGGTCCCGGCAGCATGGCACGCCTTGGGCTCTCGGCCTTGGGCTCTCTGCCGGGAGCAGCAGGGCCTGAAGGCGGTGGACTAGTGACAGGCCCGCGGGCAATGGTCTCCACGGCTGCCCAAACGACGGCCATACTCACCTCTCAAAAATCTCCTGGTCCTTCTGCTGTGAGAAAAGAAAACAGAGTCAGGCTTAGTACCAGGAACTCAGCAGGTAGTCAGGACGAATGTATTCAGCTGGCATGGAGGGGGCCACGTGGACTGACTCTAGAATAAAGCGTTCTGTTCCTGCTTTAAGACCCGAAACAAAGCTCTCTGGGTCCTTCTTCGCACACCTCCCCACCCGCACTCGGAATGGGTCACTGCCTCCCGTGGCCCACAGCCTCCTGCATTTCCCT
>NW_023232983.1:0-931 GCF_002007445.2 Ailuropoda melanoleuca
CCCTACTCCAGTCACCCCTGTACTCCAGTAAAACTACTTCCTCCTTCTGTGCTATTACTGCTCAGGGTAGGGTCAGGTAACTGCTGGTTCCTGGGTGTCCCATCCCCTCTTTTTTCTTTGAACCTGCTCACACTTCCATATCTAGTGTCTAGTCATTTCATTAGCCTCTCTTTATTTGAACCATTTGGGTTGACATGTGTTTCCTGCTGGGACCACTCATAATCTAATGTTAAAGGGCTGATGTTCACAGTCTTCATTCTCCATCCTACACCCGCCCATCAGAGAGAACCCTGGAACATCCCTTCTCTCCCACCTCCTAAATGGAAGATACTCTTTCATGCCTAAGAAAGGGTTAGTCTGAGCCCAGTTGCTAGGAACAGAGAGAAAGGCATAAGCTAGAAAGGGAGAGAGAAGTGCTGTCTTGGAGTTTAATTTGTAGAACAAAATAGTATCAGAATGTAGTAGGAGTGGGTGAAAAGGAAAGGGCATTTTGGGAGGCTTGGTCTAGACTCTGAAGCTAGATACCCTCTGTGGATTTTTAGAAAACCATGACTGAATCTCCACTTATCTTGGTTATTGATCTGTTTCATTGTCTTAATATTCTGATCCCTTAGTAAATCATAGGGACTTTAAATGTGTCAAGAGTTCATTTTGGGAATGCTATCTTCTTCCTTTCTGGTAGGGAAGTTTTTTTCTGAATAAAATTAGGTGTCTCAAAGCCCCTTGCTCCCTTTCAACTCTCTATCCCTCAGCCCCCAAGAAAAAAGCACACTTTGGTCTTTTTTTGTGTGTTTTTTTATTTTTATTTTTTATGTTGTTCAGTTAGCCACTGTATAGCACATCATTAGTTTTTGATATCATGTTCAGTGATTCATTAGTTACATATAACACCCAGTGCTCGTCACAGCATGTGCCCTCCTTAATACCCATC
>NW_023232984.1:0-931 GCF_002007445.2 Ailuropoda melanoleuca
TGAGCAGGGCAGGGGGTAATGTATCCAGTTTTGGCTCTGTTGAATTTAGGGTGCTAGCAGGACATTCATGTGGAGAAATCCAGGGGCATATGGATATTTGACCTATGGCATATTGGAAACTCAGGAGAGACTTTGGAACATATGGGTGTCAATGGGAATGGACAACTTTGAGGGTGATTATACTGAGCAAAAACAATAGGAATATAGGAGAACAGCAAATACAGGAAGAACAGCTCAGGTAGGAAAGTGAGAAGAGGCAACTGTGACAGGGATGCTTAATGAGAAGAACCTTTCAGGTAGGAGGTTGTCAACAGGGTAATTTTGACTCTGGAGGTGATTTAAAAATGTGGCTACTCATTTAGAATTAGGATGAATTGTACTGGGCATCCAAAGTAAGACATAAAGGTCTGATATTTGTAGATATTTCAAACTGTCTTGGCCTGTATTTCTTTCCTTATATATGTGGATACTGCCATTATATATATGGATACTGCCATCAGCTGGTAACCTGCCTTTTGTGATTAGGGCACTGTATTTAAGGTATGGTTGCCCTTGTTTCCTCTTTGGGGTATATTCTTCTGCCAGATCTCCACATGACTGGCCCATTTTCATCTCAGAGGTCTCAGCTCAAATACCAATTCCTCCAAATGCCTACCTGTGACCATTATATCTAAAGGGCTTCCATCCCCCACTCCCAGTTAACCTCCATCTCATCACTCATTTCTTTAATAGCATTTACCACTATCTGTAATTACTTTGTGCTTTTGTTTCTTTATTTCTTTATTTCTTAATTCGCCCCAGAATGTAGACTTCATGGGAGCAGGGATCCTAAGTCTCTTGTTTACCACTGCATTAATAGCATCTAACACAACCTGTCTCTTAGTAGTAACTCAATGAATGTGTGTGTGTGTGTGTGTGTGTGTGTGTGTGT
>NW_023232985.1:0-190 GCF_002007445.2 Ailuropoda melanoleuca
TCAAGAGAAACTTGGGCACATACATGAAGTTCACATTGAATGATGATTTTCTTTGCTAACATCTTAGGAAAATTCTCTTAACAGCGGAGGTGTCAACACGTTTTACCTTTTTTTTTTTTTTAAAGATTTTATTTATTTATTCGACAGAGATAGAGACAGCCAGCGAGAGAGGGAACACAAGCAGGGGGGG
>NW_023232985.1:311-724 GCF_002007445.2 Ailuropoda melanoleuca
CAACACGTTTTACCTTTTTGAACACTAATTATAATACTGGCCTCCAAAGTCCTAAAGAATGCCTACAGTCCCCTTTCAACAGGCTAAGCATGCTAACCAATCTAAGGAAAACCCAGAGAAGAAATTCTGTGAAGAGTGAACAACATGTCAGAATCAAAGCAACATGGTGATTGAACAATAAATCAATATTGGCAATTATTATAGGACAAGTTGGAGGGAGAAAAAGAATGATAACCACCTATGAGAAAGGCACAAAGCAAAGGCAGTCCTGTCAGATTTGAGAAAGGATCTGCAATAGAAAGTGTAGGACTGGGATTTCGTGAGCTTTTACCCATGGAGAGATGAGGGTGGGTGAGTACCAGCCATCATTTTTGTTGTTCTAATAAAAACTCCCTCTGAACTTTGGTTACAGA
>NW_023232986.1:0-931 GCF_002007445.2 Ailuropoda melanoleuca
TGCATCGTGGAATTTCTATATCCCCAATCCCTCACAACGTCTGAAGATATTGGAATTGTTTAAAAGTCTTATATTTAAGTATTTAATCTGCAAATCTTTATTGAGGTCTTTTTCTGTACTTTCAATCTTCTGTATACTGTGATTCAAGGATAAGTAGGATATAGTCTCTGCCTTCCAGAAACTCAATATTGATTTAAATGACTTATTACTAAATTCCCTTAAAAAGTATAAACAAATTCTAGACTTCACTTTAATAAAAGTAGTTAAACATTAGAATGCAAGTGTGAGGGATGCCTGGGTGGCTCAGTCGGTTAAGAGTCTGCCTTTGGCTCGGGTCATGATCCCAGGAGCGTGGAATTGAGGCCTGCATCAGGGCTCCTTGCTCAGTGGGGAGCTTGCTTCTCCCTCTGCCTGCCATTCCCCCTGCTTGTGCTCTCTTTGTCAAATTAAAAAAAAAAGAATGCAACTATGAGAATGATGTTAGACATATTAAATATGAAGCTGTCAATTATCCCCAAACTGATCTATAGTTTCAAGACAATTATGATCAAAATATAGCAGAATTTTTTTAGGATATTGATGAGCTAATTCTAAAATTTATATGGAAAAGGAAGAACAAAGGTGAGGGTCTTACACCATCTACTTTCAAGACTTATTAAGGCAGTCTGATATTGAGAAAAGCACAGACATATACCAATAGAACAAAACAGAGTCCAGAAATAAATTCATACAGTTTTTGACCAAAGATAATTCAATGGAGAAAGGATAGACTTTTCAGCATACGGTATTAGAACAATTGGACATCTATGTGCAGAAAACTAAATCTCAACCTATACTTTACACCTTATACAAAATTAACTCAGAATGGATCACAGACTTTTAAATAAAACTATAAAACTTTTAGAAAACACAAAGGAGATTTTTTTTTTTT
>NW_023232987.1:0-931 GCF_002007445.2 Ailuropoda melanoleuca
TGTTTCACTACCCATGGATACAGTGCATTTGTGCATACAGACTAGAAATCACTGAAAACCTACAAATGGGTGCTTTCATATCACTGCCCCATCTCTTTTGTGCTTCAGTGGTCCTTAATCATGCTTATTCTACACTGTATAATACGAAAGTCATCCTTCTTGCTGGCGAAGATGAAAACAAAACAGCAGTTAAGCAGTATTGTCTTTTTCTCTCTCAAGATACCTCAAGGTCATATTGAAAGTCTTCAAAAGAAGAATCCACGGGTAAAAAAATATATATAGTTCTAAAACTAAGCAAAACCCAAATATTCGGTTGAAAAGTTAAATCAACCATTTATAAGATAGTTAGCATCTATCTGTAAGTTACTAACAGACTAAGCAATTTGGCAAGTGGGAATATTGTTCTTATCATCCAAGGGTCTAAATCCCAAACTAGGGTTCTATTATTCTTTCAACAAACACTTCTTCAGGTCCCAGCATGTGTCAGGCACTGTGCTAGAAAATGGGGAGCTACATCTGAGAACAAGATATGCCCCCTGACAATAAGCAGCTTACAGTCGAGTGGACAGTGTTGGGGTAGGTATGGGCAGGAGCAACCCATCTGACCATTCCACCTTATTCCTCTATAGCCACTCAAGTAGGATCTTGAATTTCTAAACTAAATTGATACTTAATTCATATCCTAAACCTTCTGAGTCTTTTTAATAAACTGACATATTCTTCCACCTACACTTTTTTTACCCAGATGATAACACAGAATACTCCTCACAGCTCCCAAAATTCTTTGTGATGTTCTAATCCGTCTTAATTCTCTTCCCCTGGGAGGTTTCATTTGGCTGAAAGTAAATGACACCTTATTAAAGATACAAGAAGATTATGCTGGAGGCAGAGGCCCTGAGGGGAATATGCTGAATCTATGTAAAATTGTCCT
>NW_023232988.1:0-932 GCF_002007445.2 Ailuropoda melanoleuca
AAAAAAAAAATCAAAAGTTTCATTACTGAATAAAGGGAAATGTGTACTGAGGTAAACAACCAAAGGATTCTGCCACAGGGTCTTCTTAGAATAGATGTGAAGATAGTATGTTGCAAACCCTGATTGGTTTGGATAAATATTGTTACTTTCATTTTGTAGCTTTATGACTTCAGGCAAGTAGTATATCAGTAATAGCTTGCTCATCATAAAATAAGGATAATAATGACATCTCACATGGTTATTATGAGAGTAAACTAAGTTCTAAGACTAGAGCTTGCCACATAATAGGTGTCAGAAAATATCTGATATTATCTCCAATACATGGTGAAGAAGGAGAGCCATCATCACTCAAGGAGAAAGCATCTGATAGGACTCTAATTAAAAATGGCCTGACATACAAATGGTTAACAGAAACATGGAAAAAATGCTCCACAGTACTAGCCATCAGGGAAACCCAAATCAAAACCACAATGAGATGCAACTTTAACATCAGTTAGAATGGCAAAAATTAACAAGACAGGAAACAACAAGTGTTGGAGAGGATGTGGAGAAAAGGGAACCCTCTTACACTGTTGGTGGGAATGCAAGCTAGTATAGCCAGTCTGGAAAAGAGTTTGGAGGTTCCTCAAGATGTTAAAAATAGAGCTACCCTGTGACCCAGCAATTACAGTACTAGGTATTTACCCCAAAGACACAGATGTAGTGAAAAGAAGGAGCACATGCACCCTGATGTCCATAGCAGCAATGTCCATGATAGCCAAGCTGTGGAAGGAGCTGAGATGCCCTTCAACAGACGAATGGATAAAGATGTGGTTCATATATACAGTGGAATATTACTCAGCCATCAGAAAGGATGAATAACCACCATTTGCATCGACATGGATGGAACTGGAGGGGATTACGCTAAGTGAAATAAGTCAAGCAGAGAAAGA
>NW_023232989.1:0-932 GCF_002007445.2 Ailuropoda melanoleuca
CTCTCTGTTCCATTTTCACATTGCGTTTTCCTCAATATGTGTGTGAAATCTCCCTCTTCCTCTCTCTTATAGGGTATTTGTGATTTCATACAGGGCCTATCTAGATAACCCAAGATAATCTTTCCATCTGACAATCCTTAACCTAACCATATCTGCAAATATTCTTTTTTCTTAGGGATTAGGACCTAATATTTTTGTGGTGATGATGGGAGGGGAGGGTATTCCATTATTCTGCCTACCACACCAGCCATATTTTTAATGGGGGGAGAAAAAAAATATTTCTTAAATAACTTTTTTTTTAAGTTTAGTTTCCAAAAGTGATTTACAATCACAACTTATTGAATTTTTCTTTGTTGGCCACTACAGGAGGAGAGGCATTTATTCCGTCTTTAGCTTAAATTCACCAAGAGAGTAAAGATAATAACTAGGAGGGATTAGTTAGTGTCTCTTGAAATTATGGGGGCTCAGTGAACTGATATATGACTCCTCTCTGGCAAATCTAAAGGACAAGCAACTCAAAGAGGAAAGTGAGTAAATGAAAGTAAAAGTATGATGTTTTCTACTAGGTAGAATCATCCAGCACACACAGAATTTTAGGGCAGAAAATGAAGGAAGAGTTTTCCATTGACAAAATGTGGACCCTATAAATAGATAGCTGACTGATGGGACCCTAAAAATAATACACGAGACCAAAGACAAGTCTTAAGGACCCACAAAGAACACTTATGTCAAGCAGTAGTGATGAGGGAGTTGTCTTAGAAGAATTTACAAAACTGTTCCTCCAGAGAGAGAGTCAAATTTCAACAATTTTCAAGACCAGAGAGTGCAACACCAGTTCTTGAAAGCATAAGCAGGAAAAAAACTTCTAAGCCTTTTAGTTGCTTTCCTCTCCTTCAAATTCCAACCCTGGAAAGGTCAGAAATTGAAGACTA
>NW_023232990.1:0-932 GCF_002007445.2 Ailuropoda melanoleuca
AAATAAATAAATAAATAAATAAATAAATATACAGTTAATATCTGACCAAGTAATTCCACTCCTTGCTATTCACCAAGAAAAATGAAAAACCATATACTCAAAAAGACTTATACGCAAATGTTCATAGAGGCTTCATTCGTAATAGTCCTGAACCAGAAATAACCCAAATGTCCATCAACAGGTGAGTGAATAAACAACTTGCAGTCTATTCATTCAGTGAAATTTTACCCGGAACTAAAAAGGAACAAGCTACTGAACCATGCAATGACATTGATGAAGCAAGATACGAAAGAGTATATCCTGTCTGACTTCGCTGATAAGAAATTCCAGTCTAAGTGAACTACCCTACCAGGGTAGAAAGCAGATCAGTGGTGGCCTGGATCAGGAAGTGCATGAGAACAACTGGGGAGGGTCAGGAGGGAACTCATGGAATACGTGGAAATGTTCTGTATCTTGACTGGAGTGGAGGTTACAGGGGTGCATACATATGTCAAAACTGCACTGGAATTGCCCCCCCCCACTAAGATGGTAGCCCCTGATGGTGGCATCCTTCTCGGGATTTTACCCTCAGAATGGGTGTGCTGCTTGTATGTAAATTACACCACAATAGGTTGTTTTTTTAAACAGGAAGTGGGGGGAAAAATCTAACCAAATTCATCCCTCCTTCCTGATTCTCTGCCTATGTGTCCGGACAGTCCTTCTTAACCTTCTTTATAGACTCTTCACTCTGTTTGCCCTTTGAAACATAGGGATTACCTGATGTTCCGTTCTCGATGCTCTTCTCTCTTATATAACCTGAATTATTTCACTCATTGCTGATGGTATATCCACCACTAATCGAGGTTGAGGATCAATCTCAAATCTATATTTCTTTCTTTTTTTGTTTTTTAAGAGAGAGCGTGTGATGGGGGAGGGGCAAAGGGACAGAGAGA
>NW_023232991.1:0-932 GCF_002007445.2 Ailuropoda melanoleuca
AACCAGGACTTCCAAAAGTTAGACATTTTACGAATATTCTTTAACTGTGTTTTGGATATTTCTTAATTCTAAATTTGAGTTCAGATTGTTAACCTGCATATTTCAACTACTGTTAATTAGTCTCTTTAAAAAGATGTTTAAATATAGATTGGATGCCTAACCACTTTTAATTTTTTAATTGCTCATATTTCTATAAAACATATAAGAAAGAGTATTAGAAGAGAGAAAACATATAAGAAACATATAAGAAAGAGTATTAGAAGAGTATTAGAAGAGAGAAAAAGGAGAAACAACAACATCTTGCTAAACAAGATGGCAAAAATGTTTCCCATCCTTCAATTCACTACCCATTCAGGTTTTCTGCTAGTTTTTAACTTACATGTCTCAGAAGCTTTTATGTGATACGTGAGCAGTTATGAAGATTATAAGTACATATAGGTATTCAATATCTATATTCAATATCAATTTTCAATCAAAAGTAGATATTATTTATAGATAAACTTATGTGGTTTATTTGTTATTCCAAACATTTAAGAAAAAAAAGGGAGTAAAATGATTGCAATGTGCTTATAATATGACATTTATCCTGCGAAGTAGCTACATTTAACAAACACGAAGGTTTTTCTTTTCACTAAAACTCTCCCTATTAATTAGATAGGCCAAGTTCTATGTAGTTGTGTAGCATTAATTGTGACTGTTCATTTATTTTTTACATTTTTTTCAGAAAATGAATAACAAAAAAAAGATGGGAAAAGAACCAAACTGTTTTCTTTCCATATTCTGTGGTCTTTTAACAGCCCTACAGCCAGTATGATAGTAAATAAAAGAATATTCCAAAAGGTTTAAAATTTGTAAAAAGTTCATCTTAGTTCATAGACTACTTTTCGTAAGTAATATCATTATTGCACATATAAAATAGCTAAAATATATGA
>NW_023232992.1:0-7627 GCF_002007445.2 Ailuropoda melanoleuca
CACACACACACACACACACACACACTAAGCTCATGGGCATGGAGGAAAAAATCAGTTGCATGCTCTCTTATGGCATTTTAGCACTTCTAGAAAGATGTAGGTAAACATGGCATTATCATTACAATTACGTGCTCTCATTGCGAAGGCAGCCTACCATAGTGAAAAAGGAAGGGTTGGCCTCAGATAAAATTAGGTTTAAATCCAGGCTTTTGTGCTTAATGTCTGAGTGTTTTGGGGAAAATTTGTGATTCTGCTTAAGAACCTGTTGTTGTTGGTTTTTTTTTTTTTTAATTTTCAACTCTAAACTGGGAATAGTTATGGGATTAAATAGGAGATATGTATTTAAAGTGCCTGCTTCACAGCAAGATGGGCATATTTTTTTTTATTATTGTCATTAGTTATTCTGAATATGAATATCGGTGAATAATGAAGATATTTTTCCTTTATCAAAATGATATTTTTGTGTAATAATTGATGGGTAGCAGACTTTGTGTACAGCACGGAATAGTGCATTCTAAAGTTACACTGGCAATGCAGCTGTCAGGAGACATAATTTTTCCTACTTTTGTCTGTTTGACATTTTACTATTCTTCAGGGAGGGAACACTTCACAAGGGATTCCATTGTTCCTGGGAATGCCATTTCTAGTGGTGTTTTTTAGTAACTCAAAGATCAGGCATGTGTACAAAACCCACCATCAATAACAGAGCTGGCACTACACACATAGTTCTTAAAAATAAGATTTACAGTCTTTCAGCTCCCTGGAGTGTTTCTAATCATGTGGCTCACTTTCTACTTCATGATTCAACTCCTCTTAATAAGCATAAGAAAGTAAAAGCATAAAACAAAATTAGTTATTTTCCACTCTCAATTAAACACTGTTGCTCTCTTAAGGAGTGTGTCCAAATCTCTGGGCAAGGAATGTGCCAGTCTAGCTGTGCATATCCAGAAATTTTCAAGTAGGGGCCCGGACATTGGTATTGCAAAGTCATGAGCCTAGGAGCTTAGATGGTGTGGGTGCGGTGTGTTTATTTACAACTTTGCCCAATGCCGGGAGGCTATGCATACTCTGAAAATAAGCAGACAGGTAGGTGTATGCTACAACGCTTTGTCATATTAAATACTTAACGTAAAGTTCTGGTTTGTAAGGTTGGGATATTAGTTAACTACTTTCTAGAAAATTAAGGGACATAATAGATGCATCATACTTAGCATATGTCTAGCATGGAGCAGGTGTTTCATAGATTTTGATTCCCTTTCTCCTCATCTTGCCATCACTCCACTATCTCAGCCTATCCAAAAACCGAATTACCAGGGTTCACAGAATTTCATAAGGTCTCATGCTTATTACTATATTTCTCACCAAGGACAGATACTAATTTGTAAAACAGATTCCAATTCTCCTTTGAAACTATTATCACCGTCCCTCGTTTGTCCTATTTTAATATATTGATAATGGTTATTTTAATGTCCTTGCCTGTTAACTTCAGTATCCAGGTAATTTGGGGTTGGGGGAGGGTCTGCTTTTATTTATTTTTACTCTTTTTTTTAAGATTTTATTTATTTACTTGTCAGAGAGACAGAGAGCGCACAAGCAGGGGGATCAGCGGGCAGAGGGAGAAGCAGGCTCCCCGCTGAGCAGGAAGCCCAATGGGGGATGGGATCCCAGGACCCTGGGATCATGACCTGAGCCAAAGGCAGACACTTAACCAACTGAGCCACCTAGGCGTCCCTTATTTATTTTTAATCTTGATTATTTAGTTCAGATGATGTTATTTTACCCAAGAAGGGGATATGCTTTTCTTTGTTAGACATAGAATTTAGACCCTTTGATCTCAAGGAATGTGACCTGTCTGGGTTGAGTTGCAGATTTGGTTAAATGCAGAACACATCTGTTTCATTCCCATTCCTTACATGTGGCCTTCTGGATTTTTGATTGAGAGTCTGGCACATCCTTCTCTCTTGAGCTCAGAAAGACCACAGGAGTGTGAGTTATGCCCTTCAGAGATCTGAGTTTAGCAGTTCTGTGTCTTACCCCTCATTGTTTCAAATTTGGGGAAGTTTTGACTGGGGGCCTCGTGTGTATTTGTAGCAGGTCACCTCCAATGGGATCTTGTTTTCTAATCACTGCAAAGCTTCAGAAGAGTCCCTTAGCCTCCCATGCCACTCCAGAACTCGGTGAATATTTCTTGGGGAAAAATGGCTTTGCATTTGGAGGTCCTTTAGATTCCTATCCATCATAGTAACCCACTTGACCACTGAAGGTTCGACTGCTTTGCCCGTCTCTCAGTGGAGTATGTTTGTCTAAGCCCCATCCTATCCTCAATCTTTACCTTGAATATGCAAATGGTCTTAGAAAATAGCTATCAACTCTCAGCTAACCTAATAAAGACTCTTCCTTCTTGGGATTTTATTTCCTCTGGTTCTTGTTGCTTCTATAGTTTTCCAGTGTCACTAAAAATATGATTTTACTGGGACATATCCATTTATTTCTTGGTTGTTGCCATGGATTAGTATATCACATCAAAAAAAGGAAATCTCAAAGATAAGTAATTTTAAACTTTACATAAGATTTCATTTTTTCAAACAATATAGTTAGAGAGCATCATTATAGCAATGGTGTGTTTCTCTAGCAGCACTTTGTAGGGACCATTTCTGAAACCTGATGTGTCCTTCCTACAGAAAGGGAAAGAGGACCTCCAGGAGAACATTTAGGAATGACTGCTTGATGGAGTTATATAGACTGAACGTAACGTCAGCTTCAGAAGATTCTTCTTAACAGGATACATATCTTAAAAGTGACTAGGAAGGAGTTCAGAAGTTAAGACCCACAGCATTGAGTCAAGGTTATACCACTGGATGGATTACTCAGTAGTTATTCAAGTTGGGCTGGTAATGATCTGTAATTAGTCAACCAGCAATCTCACATGTTAAGTATACTCCAAGTCTACATTTTACAACCATCATAGCGAAGCACTGGATTTTGTGTTATATTAAGTGTTGAAGTGGACTGGTTTCCGAATGGAGAAGCACAAAACACAAACTAAGTGTGAGAGCTGGTCTCCCCAGAATGTCATTGCTGCTGGTTGTAATATCAATGTTCTCTATAGTGTTTTCTTCCCCCCAAAATGTGAAATAGAACAATAATGGTACTTGCCTCACGGGGTTGTTTGAATAACTGAATTAGTTTATACATGAATGCTTAGAACAGTCCTCCAAATAGCAAATTGTTATGTATGCTTGCTGGCATTATTATCATCAATGATATCACTGTCAAATGATAAAGTAAAATAATCACCATACTTTTACTCAACAACTTTGACAGACTTGGATTATGACCTATACTTCTCCACTTGTTAATTTTAGCAAAGCCTTTAATTGTATTATTTTATATTCCCACAAGAGAAATGTGTATGAGCATTTATTCTTATTTCTACATAAAATAATGGTCATTTTTACAATGGAAAATTGACATAAAAGTCTAACTACTGCTAATATATTTGTCTTTCAAGGTCTGATGATTTTTCTTTACTTATCTCAATAAAATGTTCATTTATAGGGGTGGGGGTACTAAGAACTATTGGCAGTATGAGGTACGTGCATCAGACATGGCAAAGGCTCACAAAAACTTCTTTAGTATCAAAAAATACCACCAATTACAGAGCCTGTCCTACTTTGAGAAAAACAAGAGCGATTAAAATGACAATTATTGCTGTAATCTCAGTGGCAATATGGAAGTATTATTACTCTTGGATTACCCAATTATTTTTTTATCTATTTTAAGAAATAACTTGTAAAAATATATTTTATGCCTGATTCTGTCTCTTCAGATTCTAAGACAAATTCTAGGCACATGCTTTATTGAGCTGTTGAATGAGGAACTGTATCCTTTGCTGTCCTTGAGTTCTCTAAATTCCAATAGAAAGAAACTATAGAGCAGTGAAAAGCCTAAGTCTGGTAGTGGCAATGGTTTATTCTAGTAATGTAACTTGATACCCAAAGGCAGGGAGGCATCATTTGTTGCCTTAGCAAGCAACAATGACATCTTCCAAGGACAAGCCTATGTACTTATTTGCAGATGGACTATGACAAAAGATGTCTTTATCTTTGCTTCAACATACTGAAAGCAGATCAAAGAACCAGGCAAATGAGCTGGTACATACATTATCTGGCTCATGATTTTATCTAGCTCATAGGTATGTACTAGAATAGTACATACTTGAATACACAGGCACACATACACAGACACAGACACACACACTGAGTGAACAACCATTCCCATTGGAGTGAAGCAATCATGCTCAATTATTCTGTATTCAATTTACTTCAAGCATCCTGCTGAGAACCAAAGCCATTTTCACTGACAAACCTCACTATCTACATTAACATGAATTTACTTTCCAAGAATATCTCACACTGGCTTATAACAGTTTGTTGCAGGAATTTACTAAAATTTGATTTAGCTCTGATGATAATAAAGAAGAATGGTAATAAAAAAGAACGGAGGGAGTCATTGCACAAAGTCTTAAAACATGAAGGAAAAAAATAACCATAATGTCAATGAAAATAAAAGTTCACCCTCACTTTATAGTGACTTAAAAATAAGCTAAAGAAATGGATTTTAACCCTGGCCCATATGAATTAAAAGTACATACGATTAAATGACTTTAAGTCAGGAATCTGTGTCAAAACATGAGTTACTAGAATCACAATTCTCATTTCCATTGTTCTCATTAAAAGTCACTTTACTAAAGGAAATTAAAGATGTATATTATTTCATTCCTTTCCATTAAGGGTAATAGTATTCATCAAATGATGTAAAATGTTTAAAAAAAAGTTTAGGTATTTTAAAACAGACACTACTTTTTATGAAGAACTTTAAAGTTACAAGTTAAAGAAAACACCTTCACAAAGATCTGAAATATAAATGTGGTGGTATTTTTAAGGTAGCTAAGAATTTAACATGGGGTGATAGGGTTGGGGGTGGGGAAGAAATTTCTTTTAAGAGACCTAGGAGTCTACGTATTGAACAATCCACTTACCCAAATGTCCTTCCCACAACAAAAACATCATGTTCTCTGCTGGGCATCCCAGTTTTGCAAGATGTTAAGCTTATCAGTTAGCAATAGAGCATCAAAAGGGAAAACTTCATTCCCAGTATGCCAAGAAAGTGACAAGTGTTATTAAATAAATTCTCACTCTTCTCCACAACTGGTGGTGAGAAGGAAGAACACCATGGAGTTTTGACAAAAAAAGACCAAGTGAGAGAAGAACATATTCATAATTCCCAGTTGACATGAATCTTAATCTAAGATCATTTATTTTGTACAGATATCATATTCATGCACAGAAATATATAAGCATTCTTGATAATATCCTTTGCCACTCGTAGGTTATTTTAGCTTTGCTTGTGACTGTCCCTTTCATAATAAGAAATCACTTAATGTCAAATGTGTTCATTCAGTTAACTCCAGTGATGGACTATGGATAAATGAAACCCACAGTTAACACCAAAGCTTCATATTAGGCAATGTGTCAACTTTCTAACTGTCCAAAAACAGAATACTGACTGACTTGGATTCTTTCTGCTTTTGGTTCCCCTGTTCATTTCACATTTCCGGGGCTATGGAAATGGCAGACAAAAGAAAAGAGAGAATGAGAACAAAGAGAGGGAAGGAGAAAAAGGCAGGGAGGGATAGCGAAAGAGAGAGAATGAGAGATTGATCTTGGTTGAGTAGAACTCGCCCCCCCCACCTTAAACTGGAATATTTTTATGGGTAAAATTATAACATGCAAAGATCCAGTACTCATACAAAAGAAACTATACACTTAGTAGGGAAAACCCATTTGCCCATGTGTTTTTGGGCCTTGGTGAGCCATACCAATAGATAATTAGATATGATTTTGAAAATTAAAGAGTCAAAATCACATCTTTTGTAATTAGGTCATCTAAGATGAAAATATGACTTCATTATTGTTCACTGTAACAGTAACCTTTTGCTCCTCCTAGATCCCAGAAGGGAACAAAATGATTCAACCTTACTAAAATTTCACCTTCAGTAATCCATTATATCTTAACTTACACATTAAGATTTTAAAACCTCCATCTGGTGGACATAACTTGACCTCTTTTGATTTATAGGCAACTTGTTTTCACAGGTAAGCAAATTTATTTTTCCTGGACCACCTGGCTGAGGCAGGAACAGCTGAGGCAAGTCTGCTCTCTAGTGAGCTACTCTTGCACTACCAACATACCATTAAAAAGGAGGAATTCAGGGTGATTTAATGTCTATGAAATTAGAGCTTAAAGTACTCTCAGAACTAGCTGAGGAAATGACTCCTTATCCCTAATCAATTGGGAGATCTGAAAACAATGGCTACGTCAACAGTGAGGGATTCATTCTCCTTGCCTGAGTTGTAGGATTACTGGTGCTCATGGACGTTAAGAGAGGAGTACAGAAAATCCCAATTATAGCCAAAGGTTAAGATAGATGATATTATCGGCCAGAGTTTCTCAAAGTGTGGTCGGCAAACCACTTACATTAGCACCATCTGGGAGTGGGATGGAGAGGGTCTCTGTTGAATAATTCAGTTTTTCCCTATTCTGTTATTCTTGAAAATGATTAGCTTTAACTATAGATATGGATGGAGATATCGATTGAGATACGGATATATTCCTCCTTCCTCACAGGATCTAAATGTACCAATTACACAAGGGTATATAAAGGAATAATAGAAGATATTCAGGAAATTGGCATTTATTTCTGTTTTCACTCGTGTGTAAAATTTCAATATAAATGTGGAGACATATAGTTTTGTTGAATAGGTGAATAAGGACAATGCCAAATTTTACCTGAAACTTGTGCTCCTGGAAAATAACAAAGATTACTATATCTCTTCATCCTTTTCTTCCCCAAAATACCCCCGTCATAGTCTTCCTGGAAATGGTCAGTGCCAGGGACATGCTGACCTTGCATATTCCCACCTACACCTTTCCTTAATGACATAGACAAAACTCAAGTACATCTTTCTCCATGACTCCTTTAAGGCTTACGGATGAATTCCTTGTCTACCTGTCTCTATAAAACCCGAGATCTCTTTCTTGGTTTTGAGACTTTCCACATTCATGAATGTTCTATTGCAATAGCCTCCATAAAATCATTTCCTTAATCTTCACGGGCCATTTGTCTTTCAGAATAGCATGCCTGATCATTGTTCTTAACAAACACCTATTTGTAAGAGAACATGTGGTTGAAGAATTTACGAGGGCCGTAAATTCAACAAAAATAGGAGTGGCATTTGTGACCATATCCCTTTGTTGTGCCTTCATCTGTGCAGTGGATAACCAGATTGCATGTTTGAAAGGCTATCTTGGCAAGTGTCTAAAAGCTGCTCTGAAAGATGAGACAATATCTGACCACAAGCACAATAGCAAATAGCAAGCTATCTGTATTTCTAAACTAAGACAATGAAGAATCATTTAAAGAGAAGGAGCCTTTAGAGAGATGTAGGAGTTAAAAACCCAAGATTTTATAAACCACTGAATGCAGGAATGGTGAAGGAAGGAAGGAAGGAAGGAAGGAAGGAAGGAAGGAAGGAAGGAAAGAGAAAGAAAGAAAGAAAGAAAG
>NW_023232993.1:0-932 GCF_002007445.2 Ailuropoda melanoleuca
AACGCCGGGATCACGCCCTGAGCCGAAGGCAGACGCTTAACCGCTGTGCCACCCAGGCGCCCCATGAGTGGTCTTTTCTAATTGGAATGTTCTCCATAATGGCCATTGTAATTCTAGGTTGTTTTAGTAAGATTTTGCCATTTTTGTAGATATCTTCAGCTTCCAGGATCACAGTTTCTAGACATAAGATAAGCATGTGTGCTGGGAGATTGAGCACTCAAGTCATTGAAACTTGAGGTTCTCCTTTCTTTAGCTAAACTTTTGGGTCTCTTGGAGCCAGAATAATATCTGACAGTGATGTGCTATTGTGTTGGGGGATTTTGTGATGTTTTACAGTGTATCTCATTGCACAGAAGAAATTTTCTTGAGATTGGTGAGTGACCCGGAGTTAGTCTAACTCATTCCATGACCAACATATCCTACCATGAAAGTCTTAGAGTTACGTGGCAAGCACTCTCAGTTTTTTAAATGCTCTACCCGTGCCCACTAATTTTGCAGTTTTGGCTTCCAAAATTCTCACTAGCAATAGAGCTATTACTCCTTTCACTTGAAGATTTCTTTCTAGAGGCAGATATTGGCTTTTAATAGTCTGACATGTGCCTACTTAGATTTTGATTTTGATGGTCAAAACAGTCTGAGTTTTTTTGTATCAATTTATTTCTCCAAGTCCCCTGGAAGTTTATTCTATGGACTTACCTTGAGGCTTTATGAGTCTCATAACAACTGCCACACAATGTGGCACAATTCAGGTAAGGAGACATTGGAATTCCTTCTTCTTGAGTCCTCTAATGGCTGCAACTCATGTGGGCTCCCAGTATAATTAGCTTACAGGTTCCAGAAAATTTCTGAGAGCTTTAATAAACTCCAGAACCTTCCCAGGACCCCAGAACCAGAAAGGGAATAATATATATATATATATATATATATATATA
>NW_023232994.1:0-932 GCF_002007445.2 Ailuropoda melanoleuca
AATAATTAACATACAGGATCACAATTCAGGTCTCAACCAGTACAAGAATATTGGGATTATTCCCTGCATATTTTCAAACCACTATGCTTTGCAACTTGAATTGAATCACAAGGGAAAATTTGGAAGGAACACAAATACATGGCGGTTAAAGAGCATCCTACTGTGGGTCAACCACGAAATAAAAGAAGAATTTAAAAACTCGTGGAAGCAAATGAAAGTGAAAACACAATATTTCAGGACCCTTGGGATACAGCAAAGGTGGTCCTAAGAGGAAAGTATATAGCAATGCAAGCTTTTCTCACGAAACAAGAAGTCTCAAACACTTAACCTAAACGTACACCTAAAGGAGCTGGAGAAAGAACAAGGAAAAAAGCCTAAATCCAGCAGGAGAAGAGAAATAAATAAGAATTAGAATAGAAATCAATGATATAGAAACAAAAAAACACAATAGAGTAGATCAACAAAACTAGGAGCTGGTTCTTTGAAGGAATTAATGAGATCGATAAACCCCTAGCCATACTTATCAAAAAAGAAAGGACCCAAATAAATCATAAATGAAAGAGGAGAGATCAGAACCAACACTGAAAATATAAACTGGAAAAAATACAATTAGAATATTATGAGCAACTATATGACAACAAATTAGGCAATCTAGAAGAAATGGATGCATTCCTAGAAACATATAAACTATCAAAACTGAAACAGGAAGAAATAGAAATCCTGAACAGACACATAACCAGCAAAGAAAGTGAAGCAGTAATAAAAATCTCCCAACAAACAAGAGTCCAGGTCCAGGGGGCCTCCCAGCAGAATTCTACCAGTCATTTAAAGAAGGATTAATATCTGTTCCTCTGGAGCTGTTTGAAAAAAATAGAAATGGAAGGAAAATTTCCAGACTCACTCTATGAGTCAAGAATTACCTTAAAAAAAAA
>NW_023232995.1:0-932 GCF_002007445.2 Ailuropoda melanoleuca
AATCACTAAATTCTACTCCTGAAACTAATATTACACTATATGTTAACTAACTAGAATTTAAATAAAAACTTTAAACATGAAGAATACACTGATCTGATACATTAACTAATGATAGCATGTAGTCATCATGATAAACAAATATTTTAAAATGCTTAATCTTTGTCTTAAGTTTAATCTCTATGTTTGTGTATTTTTAATGTACATAGATGATAATATTTACATATTACATACAAAATGTTAAGACAAAGATTGGAGTTTAATGTGATTTCTCCTCATAATATTCTGTTGTCATTTAAAAAATAGCATTCAAAAAACTCATCAAAGTTTTAAAGTATTTTTTCAATGTATAGCTTATTACATAAAACCCAGGTAGTTTACAACAAAAATTCAATGTTATTTCATGATGGCCTCTCATTCAGTTGGCAACATGAGCTTCAAGATTTTATATAATCCTTATGATCCTCAAAATCCCTAGAGTTGCAAGGTATTCAAGTTCAAATAAATATGCTAATGGAAGCGGAATCCTCCTAGTGAGTTTTGGCTTACCTCCAATATCAGTTTGGGAAGTGGGGGAAGAGGGTTTTGGTGTTGGGGGGTTTTCTTGTTTTTAAAAAATTTTTGTTTTGGGTTGGAAAATCAGCTTCAGAAACTAAGAAACTAGAACACTTGATGGAAATTGCATTTACTTGCCAATGATTCTATCAGAAAGGACCTACTGCAAAGGAAGGTTTACCTTAATTTTATATATTGCATTGTATATAAAAGTAGATAATATTTTATTTTTATGTTGTATTACATTGTTATATATTATAAATATTATATATAATAAAATATTCAAAATGCTAGCTCAGATAAAGATTAAATTTTTTTTTTTTAAAGATTTTATTTATTTACTTGACAGAGATAGAGACAGCCAGCGAGAGAGGGAACAC
>NW_023232996.1:0-932 GCF_002007445.2 Ailuropoda melanoleuca
AGCTGGGCCCGCAGGATCTTGCCCTCCTCGTGCTCCAGGGAGGCCTGGCAGGGGGTGGGGAGAGAGGGTCCAAGGCCCACTGTCAGGGCACGGGGCGAGGGGCAGGGGTCTGTCCATGAGTCATGGATGCAAAGTGAGTTCAAGATTGGGATTAAGTGGTTCAAAGAAGCAGAAGGAGGAAGAAGAAAAGAGAATTTAAAAGAAAAAAAAATAGGCTTTGGAAAGGTGGTTTAGACGCTCACAGAGGAAAGCGAGTTGTGAAGACAAAGAAGAAAATGAAGAGAAAGGTGTTGCCAAGGAAACGGAGGCAATCAGGCACAGAATGTGAAAAATCCCGAAGCGGGAGGCAGAGGCGGAAAGGAGAGGGAAGTGGATCCAGGAAATCTTGTCTGAGATGTAATGGGTAGAATGTCTGTGGAAGGAAATAGAGTGACCTATTCATTCGTTCATTCATTCATTCATGCCACAAAATGTTGAGCGGCTGCTATGTGCCAGGCACTGTTCTAGGCTCTGAAGATGGACCAGTGAACAAAATGGACAAAAAGAAGATGAGAACAGGGACCCCAGCCTAGGGCTTCCCCTCGCCGCCCCCCCCCTCGCCACACCCTGCACACTCACCTCAGCCTCCTCCAGGGCCGACTGCAGCTCCAGCTTCTCAGCCTCCAGCTGCTTGCGGACCTTCTCCAGCTCGTGGATGGTTTTTCCACTGGAACCCAGCTGCTCAGTCAGGTCGGAGATCTCCTCTGTGGGAGGGGCCGGGCCGCTCAGTTGGGGGCTGCCATGGTCCAACATGGGGGGCACCCGTCTTGGAGGCCCTGGGTGGTGCCCCATGAGGAAACTGCCCCCAGCCCCTCCCTGGCCTCTCAGGCCCCAGCGCACCCTGAAGGTTCTTGTTCTCCCGCTTGAAGGTCTCCAGATGCTCCAGGGACTCC
>NW_023232997.1:0-220 GCF_002007445.2 Ailuropoda melanoleuca
CATCAAACTTTACATCGGAATCTGGGGATGTACTGTATGGTGATTAACATAATATAATAAAATAAAATTTAGAAAAATAAATAAATAAAGAAAGAAGCAAAAAAAAAAAGAAGGGGGAATGAAACATGAGAGACTTTGGACTATGAGAAACAAACTGAAGACTTCAGAGGGGAGGGGGGTGGGGGAATGGGATAGTCTGGTGATGGGTGGTAAGGAGGGC
>NW_023232997.1:591-5982 GCF_002007445.2 Ailuropoda melanoleuca
CCACGTATTGCNTGGTGCACTGGGTGTTATACGCAACTAATGAAGCATCGAACTTTACATCAGAATCCGGGGATGTACTGCATGGTGACTAACATAATATAATAAAAAAAATCATTAAAATTTAAAAAAAAGCTGTGGTCCATATATACAATGGAATATTACTCAGCTATGAGAAAGAACGAGTTCTCAACATTTGCTGCAACATGGACGGCACTGGAGGAGATAATGCTAAGTGAAATAAGTCAAGCAGAGAAAGACAATTATCATATGATCTCTCTCATTATGGAACATAAGAACTAGGAAAATCGGTAGGGGAAGAAAGGGATAAAGAAGGGGGGGGTAATCAGAAGGGGGAATGAATCATGAGAGACTATGGACTCTGGGAAACAAACTGAGGGCTTCAGAGGGGAGGGTTGTGGGCGAATGGGATAGACTGGGTGATGGGTAGTAAAGAGGGCACGTATTGCATGGTGCACTGGGTGTTATACGCAACTAATGAATCATCGAACTTTGCATCAGAAACCAGGGATATACTGTATGGCGACTAATATAATATATTACAAAAACATTAAAAAAATGTCTATGCTACCCAGAGCTATCTACCCTTTTTTAAAAGATTTTATTTATTTATTTGACAGAGAGAGAAACAGGCAGTGAGAGAGGGAACACAAGCATGGGGAATGGGAGAGGAAGAAGCAGGTTCCCAGCAGAGGAGCCTGATGGGGGGCTCGATTCCAGAATGCAGGGATCATGTCCTGAGGCAAAGGCAGATGCTTAATGACTGAGCCACCCAGGCGACCCTATCTACACTTTCAAAAACATCTTTATCAAAACACCAATGACATTTTTCAAAGTGCTGGAACAAACAATCCTATTATTTGGGTGGAACGAGAAAAGACCCTGAATCGTCAAGAAATTGTTGAAAAAGAAAATCAAGGCTGGGGGCATCACGTTGCCTGATTTCAAGCTATACTACAAAGGTGTGATCACCAAGATAGCATGGTACTGGCACAAAAACAGACACATAGACCAATGGAACAAAATAGACACTCCAGAAATTGACCCTCAACTCTACGGTCAACTAATCTTCAACAAATCAGGAAAAAACATCCAATGGAAAAAGACAGTCTCTTCGATAAATGGTGCTGCTGTAATTGGACAGCTATATACAGAAGAATGAAACTCGACCATTTTCTTACACGACACACAAAGATAAACTCAAAATTCATGAAAGACATGAATGAGAGACAGGAATCCATTAAAATCCTTAAGGAGAACATAAGCAGTAACATCTTCGACATTAGCCACAGCAACTTCTTTCTAGACACGTCTCCCAAGGCAAGGGAAACAAAAGCAAAAATGAACTTTTGGGACTTCATCAAGATGAAAATCTTCTGCACAGCAAAGGTAATAGTCAACAAAACAAAGAGGCACCCCACAGAATGGGAGGAGATAAATGACACTACAGATAAAAGGCTGGTATCCAAGATCTATAAAGAACTTCTCAAACTCAATACACAAGAAACAAATAATCGAATCAAAAAATGGACAGAAAATATGAACAGACACTTGTCCAATGAAGACATATGAATGGATAACTGACACATGAAAAACTGTTCAACATCATTAGCCATCAGGGAAATTCAAATCAAAACCACATTGAGATACCACCTTACACCAGTTAGAATGGCAAAAATCGACAAGGCAATAAACAACAAATATTGGAGAGGATGTGGATAAAGGGGATCTCTCTTACACTGTTGGTGGGAATGCAAGTTGGTACAGTCACTTTGGAAAACAGTGTGGAGGTTCCTCAAAAAGTTAAAAAAAAAAAGTGCTACCCTATGATCCAGCAATTGCACTACTGGGAATTTACCTCAAAGTTACAGAGGTAGTGAAGAGAAAGACCATATGCACCCCAATGTTCATAGCAGCATTGTCCACAATAGCCCAACTGTGGAAGGAGCTGAGATGCCCTTCAACAGACAAATGGATAAAGAAGATGTTGTCCATATATACAATGGAATATTACTCAGCCATCAGAAAGAATGATTATCCAACATTTGCAGCAAAATGGACGGGACTGGAGGAAATTATGCTAAGTGAAATAAAGTAAGCAGAGAAAGACAATTATCATATGGTTTCACTCATTTGTGGAACATAAGCAATAGCAGGGAGATCATTAGAAGGAACGGAAAATGAAGGGGAGGAGAAACAGAAGGGGGATGAGCCATGGGAGACTGTGGACTCCAGTAAACAAACTGAGGATTTTAGAGGGTAGGGGAGTGTGTGGTGGGCTAGCCTGGTGAAAGGTATTAATGAGGGCACGTATTGCATGGAGCACTGGGTGTTATACACAAACAATGAATCATGGAACACTTCATCAAAAACTAATGATGTACTGTATGGTGACTAACATAGCATAATATTTAAAAAAAGGATGAATACCTACCATTTACATCAACATGGATGGAACTGGAGGGAATTATGCTAATTGAAATAAGTCAAGCAGAGAAAGACAATCAGCATATGGTTTCATTCATATGTGGAACATAAGGAATAGCGTGGAGGACCACAGGGGAAGGGAGGGAAAACTGAATGGGAAGGAATCAGAGAGCGAGACACACCATGAGGGACTCTGGACTCGGAGAAAGGAACTGATGGTTACGGAAGGGAGGGGTGTGGGGGCATTTGGTAATCGGATGATTTGGTATTAAGGAAGGCATGTTTTGTGATAAGCACTGGGTGTTTTATGCAACTAATGAATCTTTGACCACTACATCAAAAATAATGATGTACTATATTTTGGCTAAAAGAACATAATAATAAAAAGTAAATAAATTACATTACTTAACCTACAGTGTGATATCAGTTTCAGGTGTACAATATAGTTATTTACTACTTCCACAAAACCCCCTGGGCTTATCACAAGTGCATGCCTTAATCCCCATCACCTATTTAACCCATCCCTCCACCCACCTACCCCCTAGTAGCCATCAGTTTATTCCCTATAGTTAAGAGTCTGTTTCTTGGTTTGTTTCTTTTTTCCCATTTGTTCCTTTGTTTTCTTAGATTCTATCAACTGATGAATGCATAAAGAAGATCTTTATCCATTCATCAGGTAATGCACACTTGGGCTGTTTCCATAACTTGGCTATTGAAGATAATGCTGCTAGAAACATTGGGGGACATGTGTCCCTTCAACTTAGTATTTTTGTACTCTTTGGGTAAATACCAGTAGTAGGTAATTGATGGATGATAGGATAGTTCTATTTTTAACTTCTTGAAGAACTTTCATACTGTTTTCCAGAGTAGCTGCACGTTTCCATTCCCACCAACAGTTCAAGAGGATTCCTCTTTCTCCACATCCTTGCCAACACTTGTTATTTCTTCTGTTGTTGATTTTAGCCACTCTGACTGATGTGAGGTGATATCTCATCATACTCTTGGTGTGTATTTCCCGGATGATGACAAACGTTGAGCATCTTTTCAAGTGCCTATTGGTTATCTATATGTCTTCTTTGAAAAAAAGTCTATTCATGTCTTCTGCCCATTTCAATTGGATTATCCCTTTTTTGGGGTGTTGAGCTATATAAGTTCTTTGTATATTTCGGACACTAACTATATACTAAATATGTCATTTGCAAATACCTTCAATTCCATAGAATGCCTTTTCGTTTTGTTGTTTCCTTCACTGTTCAGAAGTGTTTTTTTTAAAGATTTTATTTATTTATTTGACAGAGAGAGACAGCCAGCGAGAGAGGGAACACAAGCGGGGGGGGTGGGAGAGGAAGAAGCAGGCTCACAGTGGAGGAGCCCGCTGTGGGGCTCAATCCCATAACACCAGGATCACGCCCAGAGCCAAAGGCAGATGCCCCAGAAGTGTTTTGTTTTGATGAAGTCCCAATGGTTTATTTTTGCTTTTCTTCCCCTAGCCTCAGTAGAGATAACTAGGAGGAAGTTAATGGGGCCGATGTCAAAGAGGTATTTCCTATGTTCCAATCCAGTATTTTAATGGTTTCCTGTCTCACACTTAGGTCTTTAATCCACTTTGAATTTATTTTTGTGTATGCTGTATGAAAGTGGTCATCTCATTCTTTCGCAAGTTTCTCTCCAGCTTTCTCAACACCATTTGTTGAATAGACTGTCCTTTTCCTATTGAATATTCCTTCCTTTTTTTGGTCAATGATTAACTGACCATATAATAATGGGCTTAATTTTGTATTTTCTATTCTGTTTCATTAATCTATATGTCTATTTTTGTGTCAGTACCATACTGTCTTGATCACTACAGCTTTGTAATATAATTTAAAGTCTGGATCTGTGATGCCTCCAGGTTTGCTTTTCTTTTGCAAGATTTCTTTGGTTACTCTTGGTCTTTTGTGGTTACATACAAATTTTAGGATTGTTTGTTATTCCTGTGTGATAAATGCTGCTCTATTTTGACAGGGATAGAATTAAACGTGTAGGTTGCTTTGGGTAGTATAGACATTTTAACAGTATTTGTTCTTCTGATAACTGAGCATGGAATATTTCTTCATTTCTTTCTGTCATCTTCAATTTCTCTCATCAGTGTTTTACAGATTTCAGAATACAGATCTTTTACCTCTTTGGTTATATTTATTCCTAGGTATCATATGGTTTTTGGTACAATTGTATATGTGACTGATACCTTGATTTCTCTTTCTGCTGCTTCATTATTGGTGTATAGAAATGCAACAGATTTCTGTACATCGATTTTCTTTTCAGTAACATTTCTGAAATTGTGTATCAGTTCTAGAAGTTTTTTGATGGAATATTTTGGATTTTCTATAAAGACTATCATGTCATCTACAAATAGCAAAAATTTTATTCCTTCCTTCTCAGTTTGGATGACTTTTCTATCTTCTTGTTGTCTGATAGCTATGGCCAGGAATTCCAGTACTATGTTAAATAAGAGTGATAACAGTGGACATTCCTGTGTTGGTCCTGACTGTAGAGGAAAAGTTCTCCGTTTTTCCCCATCAAGGATGATCTTATCTGTGAGTTTTTCCTATATGACCTTTATGATGTTCAGATATGTTCCATCTAAACCTACTCAGTTGAGGGTTTTTATCATGAAAGGATGTTGTACTTTCTGAAATGCTTTTCTGTATCTATTGCGATGATCATACAATTCTTATCCTTTCTTTTATTAGTGAGCTGTATCACACCGATTGATTTGCAGGCATTGAACCACACTTGCAACCCAGGAATAAATTCCACTTCATCATGTTGAATGATTCTTTTAATGTATTGTTGGAATCAGTTTCCTAGTATTTTACTAAGAATTTCTGTGTCCATCAATGCCGGATTTCGAGCTGTACTACAAAGCTGTGATCACAAAGACACCATGGTACTGGCACAAAAACA
>NW_023232998.1:0-932 GCF_002007445.2 Ailuropoda melanoleuca
GGGGGGGGAACAGAGGGGGAGATGAACCATGAGAGACTATGGACTCTGAAATCTACTATAGAATTAATGGGCTAGACTGTTTCAAAATATCGAAGTGCAGAGAGAAGGAACCAGAATGAAACTGGAGAAGGGAGGAAAATAGACGGAAGTTAGTGAGGGACCTCAGGTCAGCCTACGAGCTTTCCCACCAACACTGTTGGGAAAACGCCTTCTATGGAAATAAGGTTGACAATGAGGCCTGGCCAGGAACAAATCTAACTTTCTTCTTCCATGCAGAATTGCACCTTTGCTAGACCAGAGAGTGCTCTTGAAATTTCTTGGACAAATAGTTACAAAGTATATTTTCCTGTGTAATATTCTTTGACCTCAGATTCACATACCTGAGCTGATGGGCATCCTCAATTCATGACATAATATTAACATCACTTTCTATTATCCTATTCCATTATTTTTGGCTGCTCTGTTTCCTCTCTTCACATCTCTAGCCCTCCTTCTATAGGCACTGATTCTTGTGTGTATCATACATAATCTTGTGGCTGTATTGGTTTTCTATTACTGCCTTAACAAATTACCACAAACGTAGAAGCTTTAAACAACACAAACTTCGTATCTCACAGTTTATGTAGGTGAGAAGTCCAGTCAATTTGGCTGGCTTCTCTGCTAAGCATCTCACCAGGTTGAAATCCACCTGTGTGCTGGCCTCAGTTCTCATCAGGGGGCTCAGAGTGGGTGAGTCTCCCTCTTAGCTCATTCAAGTTTTTGGCTGCATAGACACTCCTTGCTGGCTGTTGGTGGGAGTCATTCTTTGCATCTAGAAACCACTGCATTGCCTGGTTCATAACCCTCTCCATCTTAAAGCTAGCAACGATGTGTTCAATCCTCCTGGGCTTAAAATTTCTCTTAGATACCAAAACAAAATGGTTAGAAGATGT
>NW_023232999.1:0-932 GCF_002007445.2 Ailuropoda melanoleuca
GGAAGTATTGGAAGCCCTGTGAGCCATCTCGTATCATCTTAAAAATGAATTATAACAATGTTTAGGCTTCTTTGCTACTTGATTTCTGTACCTGAATAGCTCATATTTACTTGCCTATTTTCATATGTTTTATCGGGTAATTGATTTAAGTTTTAGAAATAAGGATTCACATATGGGGCGTGTGGGTGGCTCAGTTGGTTAAGCATGCAACTCTTGATTTCTGCCCAGGTCATGATCTCAGGGTCCTGAGATGAAGCCCTGCGTCTAGGGCTCCATGCTCAGTGGGAAGTTGGCTTGAGTTTCTCTCTCTTCCTCTCCCTCCACCTTCCACCCTGAACTCTCTCTTTTTTGTTCTCTCTCTCTCTAAAATAGATAAATGAATCTAAAAAAAGAAAAAGAAAAAGGAAAAGGATTAACATCTGAGATATTTTACAGGTCATTTTCTCAGAATTTGGGTTTTATGGGCTGCTGACTTGTCTTTTTGAAAGACCATAACAGGTCATCCTGGCATGAGCGATTAACCACAGTAGGATGGAGCATTGTGTTTCTTGTTCTGTGCACTTATCTCTCATCTCCCCTTTGGGGTAGATTTACATAAGTATTGGATTTATATGTGACATATCTTTTGTTAGATAGGGTTTTTTCCAAGATTTTTTTTTTTTTTTATTTTGAGAGAGAGAGAGAGCATGAGAGGGGAAAGGAGTAGAGGGAGAAGCAGACTTCTGCTGAGCAGGGAGTCTGATGTGGAACTCGATCCCATGACTCCGGGATCATGACCTGAGCTGAAGGCAGACAACTGACTGAGCCACCCAGACATCCTTGTCAGATAGTTTTAACTTCTCATGCCATTTTGGAGAGGCACCTGGGTGGCGCAGTCGTTAAGCGTCTGCCTTCAGCTCAGGGCGTGATCCTGGCGTTCTGGGATCGAGCCC
>NW_023233000.1:0-932 GCF_002007445.2 Ailuropoda melanoleuca
CTCACCAAGAGAAAAAGGGAGAGGACTCAAATAAATAAAATCATAAATGAAAGAGTAAATGTTACAATTGATACCACAAATGATCTTTTATAAGGGACTACTGTGGAAAATTATACATGAGCAAATTTGACAACCTAGAAAAATATAGACAAATCCTTAGAATACATAACCTTCCAAGACTAAACAATAAAAAAAAAGAATATGTGAAGAGAAAGATTACTAGTAAAGAGATTGAATCAGTAAACAAAACCCTCCCCAAAAACAAAAGTCCAGGACCAGACAGCTTCACTGGTAAATTCTACCAAACATTCGAAGAATTAATATCAGTCATTCTTAAGGTTTTCCAAAAATGAAGAAGAAATGCTTCCAAACATGTTCTAACAGGCTAGCATTACCCTAATACCAAAACCAAACAAAGAAACCAACAGAAAAGAAAATTATAGGCCAATATCCCTGATGAATATGAGTGCAAAAATCCTCAAGAAAATATTAGTAAACAAAATTCAGTAATGTATTAAAAAGATTATAAATCATGAGCGAGTGTGATTTATTCCAGGCATGCAAGGAGATTTCAACATCCACAGATCAATCAATATGATACACCACACTAATAAAATGAAGAATAAAAATCATATGACTATCTCAATACCTGTAGAAAATGCATTTGACAAAATTCAACATCTGTTTGTGATAAAATCTCTCAATAAAGTGGGTTCAGTTGTAGTGTACCTTAACATAATAAAGGCCATATATGAAAAACCCACTGCTAACCTCAGATTTAATGGTGAAAGGCAGAAAGCTCTCCTCTAAGATCAGGAATAAGACAACTATGCCCATTCTGGCCACTTTTATTTAACAGAATATTGGCAGTCCTTGTAAGAGCAATTAGGAAAGAAAAAGAAATACATGCCATCCAAATAGAAACAAAGAAG
>NW_023233001.1:0-932 GCF_002007445.2 Ailuropoda melanoleuca
GATATTAATATTATATTAATGAATAAATAAAAATATAAATATAAAAATATATGCAAAATATAAATATATATAAATATATAATATAAATATAAAAATATAAATTAAATATATAATATTAATATATTATGTGTATTAATATTACACACACCACAAATTTTTAAAATATCAGATTGGGAGAATATACCAGTGTCAATAAGCAAAAGACAAAAACCAATGCAGAATGATAGATATTTTTGGTATATTTCAAAAAACAACTAGAATTTGGGGCGCCTGGGTGGCTCAGTTGGCTAAATGTCTGACTCTTGATCTCAGCTCAGGTCTTGAGCTCAGGGTTGTGAGACTGAGCCCCGTGTTGAGTTCTATACCTAGCATGGAGCCTACTTCAAAACAAAAAAACAAAAACAAAAACAAACAACTAGGATTTTCCACACACAAATTTTTTTTTTTTAATTAAGATAACAGTTACTCTGCTTAATAAATATGAGGTTTCTTTTTGCGGTGATAAAAATGTTTGGGAACTAGATAGGGATAGTTGTGGTATATCATTGTAAGGGTACTAAATGCCAATGAATTGTTTACTTCAAAATGGTTAATTTGGGGGCACCTGGGTGGCTCAGTCGGTTGTCTGACTTCGGCTCAAGTCATGCTCCTGGAGTCATGGGATCCAGCCCTGCATGGAGCTGCTGCTCAGCGGGGAGTTTGCTTCTCCCTCTCCCTCTGCCCCTCCCCCTCCCCCTGCTCAGCTCTCTCCCTCTCTCTCTCTCTCTGTCTCTCTCTCAAATAATGAAAAAAAATCTTAAAAATGGTTAATTTTATGTTATATAAAATGTTCCTCAATAAAAAATTCAAATATATTAGATGAAAAAAAATCCTGTTGATTTAATTACTGAAACTATTGTTCTCTTAAGTTAAATTCTGCCATAAAAGCAGAG
>NW_023233002.1:0-932 GCF_002007445.2 Ailuropoda melanoleuca
ATCTCATTTCTTTCCTGGGGTTGAATTTTAAGAGCACAAGGAATGAGGGTGTTCATTGACAGTATGATTTAAGATACCTACAGGAAAAGAAGGGAGACCAGAGGCGAAGGGAACAAATGATATTCAAGTTCCAGGAACTTAGAAATGTAAGAACATAGGGCAAATGAGAGAATAATAATATAATATTTATAGTGATGATGATAGAGAAAGAGGAGGACCCAGTGCATTCACAGATATGTTTCTGTTTTAAATTGTCTGCTCACTTTTGACCTAGAATTTTCCTTCTGGTAGTTAAGATGCATTTAAAGTATTAGCCTTTGGTTTCTACAATGTACATGGTTGGCCCCATATGACTGTGGGTGTTAGACTCACTATGATGAGTACAGGGCCATGGTACTCCTCAAACTCTATTTCCCAAAGGAAAGCAGGTCTGACTGTCTTCCACTGGAAAACATATCCCTCACAGAATGAGTTCATTTTAGCTGTCAGCTATGGAGTATCTAAGAATCTCTGTATGCATGCAACATTGCCAGCAAGATGCCCACCCACCTCCACTGGGGATAAGAATCCCCAGTGGGGGAAAAAGGCTGCTTCCAAGTGAGTGAAGCAGCTGTTGTTTTACACAGAAATGTCAAAAGCACAAGCAAATTTTTCATCACCAATTGGCGGTGTCATGGCCAGTGAAATACTTTGTGGTTTTTATGTGGTTTGGGGGGAAGCAACTGGCTTTGTGAGGTTTAAGTTATAGATATAAATTATATATCTGGAAACTAAACCCTTGGTTTGAATTCATTTCATTGCTAATGATAGGATTTGAATCTGAGATGTGGTAGGTGGGATTAAATTAGCCACACCACACATCTTTGAAATGTTAAAAATTATTTTGCAATCTTCTAAAAGAAGTTTATCTTTTAGTTACATTTTTCTTAGTA
>NW_023233003.1:0-9029 GCF_002007445.2 Ailuropoda melanoleuca
GCCTGCTTCTTCCTCTCCCACTCCCCCTGCTTGTGTTCCCTCTCTCTCTGGCTGTCTCTATCTCTGTCAATAAATAAATAAAATCTTTAAAAAATATATAAATAAAGAAAAAAGAAATTAATGAAAAAGTTAAAGGTATTACTGGGTAGGAAAGTTATGGATGGCTTTCTTAAGAATTCTCTTACAGGGCACCTGGGCGGCTCAGTTTTAAGCATCTGCCTTCAGCTCAGGTCATGATCCCAGAGTCCTGGGATTGAGTCCTGTGTCAGGCTTCCTGCTGAGCAGGGAGCCTGCTTCTCCCTCTCCTCCTGGCTTGTGTCCTCTCTCTCTCAAATAAATGAAATCTTTAAAAAAAAGTATCTTATAATTCTCTTTTAATAAGCATATATATGTAGTTTGATTCCAACTCTGACATTCTGGAAAAGGCAATACTATGGGGACAGAAAAAATCAGCGGTTGCCAGGGATTAGCAAGGAGGGTGGCATGAATAGGCTGAACCTAGAGGATTTTTAGGGCAGTGAAACTCCTCTGCATGATACGACAGTGGTGGATGTATGTCAGTACGCATCTGTCCAAACCTACAGAACGTACAATGCCACGAGTACCCTATTGTGAACTACTGGACTTTGGGTGACAGACATGTATCATCTCAGATTTCTGAGGCGTAACCAACGTACCGTCCTGCTGCAGGTGGTGAGAGTAGAGTAAGCTGTGCATGTGTGGGGACGGGGCTATTAAGGGGACTTTATGTACTTTCTGCTCAATTTTGCTAGAAACCTAAAACCGCTCTAAAAAATTGAAGCCTAAAAGGGAAAAAAAAATGCACACATTACTTTTTATAATGGGGAGGAAAGCTCAAGTATTAAAGGTCTTCCATCTGAGTGTGTGCTGGAGTATTCTGTAGTAATAGCCTGCACTGATCCAGCATTGAACAGTACTAAGCACTTTTATGTGTTGTATCTCATTTCATTCTACCAAAAACCAGTAAGAAAGAGAATACTAATATTCAGAGTTTAGATATTTTACACATAGTAGTTGGAACCCTCCGAAGCAAGCATGATGCCGGCTTGTGTTCTTTCCAAGAATGTTTCTCTAGCAAAAGCCTTGTTTGAGATAGTGTCCCCTTCGGGGGCAAGGGGCAATTTGTTTGCTGTGCAGTATAATAAAGATAATCTCTTCTTTTGAGGCAAATGTGAGGCAGATTCGCTTGCAATGTCCTGAAAAAAATGTGGGTTTCCTGAGTGTTGAGTTCCCTCAGCTGTGATGCAACCTCTTTGCTGCCGTACCCACCAGAGCTCACCCCCCTGTACCCCGACAGGCCCTACTCGGGCCCTGAATACGAAGACCATGCTGCTTGTTGTGCTGTAAGCAAGGAAGTCCTTTGTCTCTGACCCAGTATCTCTTGTCTTCTGCCAGCTGCCATGAACTTGGTAGGCTACCTTATTAGCTGGCAAGTAGGGTAAAATCGCCAACTCTTCACAGTCAACAATAAATAGCAAGAAATCCCTGATTTTGTTATTTTCACTATCTGTTGCATATTTGGGGTAAACTGCTGTAGAACCACAGATAAGTTGAAGATAAGAACAAGGACTGCGGTTTTACCAGTGCAAACCCTAAAGAATGGTTTAACAAAGGCCAAGGACAACCCTCTGAAATTGTTCATGCAATAAATGTTGAATTAACTGTGACAAATCTCAAAAAGATTTCTTCTTCTATTCAGGAATCCCACCTGAAACACTAAATATTAACCTCATTTCCTTAAATAAAATGATCAAAGAGACAGTAATATAATGGAAATTAGAACAAGTTATACTACTAAATAATACATACCAAATAATGGAGAGATAACTCCAACGATACTTAAAGTTTCCTTTCCTGTTCAAATTGTTATAGATTTTGAATTACTCTTATAGGATACTGACCTGAAGTTGCTAGAAATATACACGTCTGCTATATACACATAAACAAAAAACATGTCTGTTTCCAACACCAGCACTCACTGAAGTGATTCTTTTTGGTTTCAGAAGGCAAATCATAGGCATAATGTATTTTTAATTGAGATATTATAAAGACTATAATACACTTTTAAAGCCCATAACTTTTCATTGTTGAACTTTTTTTTTAAGTGTCATTACATCTGATGTTGGATGATTGAATCTGGAGCTAAGGATATAATTGAAGTCATTTAGTATCTTAATAACTTAATTAAATTCATTTGAATAAAAACTGGTGACATATAAATATATATCTTAATTGGATGTTAATTATGAAGATAAATTCAGACCTTTTTATGTCACTTTACTGGTTTTTTTTTTTAAAGATTCTTAGACCTTTAAAAAAGCTTCTAAGAAGTCATATGTGAAATTTTTGCCTGCTTTCTTGAATATTTTGCTGTTTATGATAACTCAGTATAATTTCAACCCCAGTCTTAGGAAGTTAATATAAGATAATGGGGTCTACAAAAAATATGAATTGTTTGTGGTTTGTATGTACTATACGATGTTTTCTTACACAGCCCAGGGTCAGCCAGCAATGAAGTGCCACAGTTTAGTACTTGGAGAGGGCATCCCCATTTGAAGAATAAAATAATTACCACATTCATAAATGGATACAGTGGAAGTTAGAGCTGCCATAACCAGCTTTACTTCTGAGTTAAAAGGACAGGAAGTCATCTATAGTCTGACGCAGAACTTGCCAACTGGCCAACTGATTTAAACTTGTGACCTTTCTACACTGTGCACTGGATGTGGCTGCTCATTTATTTTCTTTAATTAAAATTTTGTTCCTATAACGTGGGTGGTGACATATATTCATGAGAAAATCAGATATTAGAGTGGATATAGAAAAACAAAGTCTGTTTCAATTGCTAGCAATCTATATTTCTTTCTAACTTGTGCAAAATCCTTAACCACCATAAATGTCACATACTTCTTTCCACTCCTAAATAAAACCAATATCATTTGTCTTCCTTTCTTGTTCCACTTACTGTTGAAACCGAATGAAAATTAAACCAAAGATGAGTTCAGAATAGAAGCCATATCAGACAATCTTTGCTCACTCAATTTAGTTCTAAGGAGGCTAAAGAAGTGTGGTACTGGAGCCCACTTTTACCAGGGAAGCCAACTGTTAAATCATTAATATCCTTGAAATCAGCCATGGTGGGAGTTTATATACCAACATGTCAGCAAACATTACCAATTAGGGCTGGTTTTTCGCTCTGGAGAAACAGTTTACGAGTATACCAGCGGCTAAAAGTGTTTTGAGATACCATAACATATATGTTACTATGTTACATACACACACACACACACACACACACACACACACACAGTCTTAGAGGAACCCTGGAACTTATTGTTTGGGTTCCTACACTGGCTCTGTCACTTATTAGCTGCATGCCCTTGGGCAATTAACTTAGCTTCTTTGCGCCTGTAAAATGGAAATGACAATAATAGTAACTCCCTTATAGGATTGTTTGGGGGACTGGCCTATAGTATTTAGTGCCATACACAGAAGGTGCTCAGTAAATGTTGCCTAATACTATTGTTATTATCTAGACTGAAGCAAGAAATTAGACTTTAAATAGTATCTTGGAGCAACCGTGTGGGATATATCATGTATTCTTACTAGCCTCCATCGGTATCACACTGGGCTCCTTGGCCCCAATCCCCTGCTTTTCCTCCCCACGGCTGCTCGGAACAGGGCACTGTCACACAGCTGCTGGGCCAGGTCAGGTCGTCTCTGCCAAAGGGGCATTCATACACACCTACAAACTCTCCTACTTTTTCCTCACCGCATCTCCCCCCAAAAGAAGAAACCCGAGGCAGGAAGCACATCGCTGAAATGTGTTCCTGAGCCCACTTAATTACGGTGTGAAATTTTACTTATGGGTGATTGATTTATTTCTCAATTGCTGTCTGTTATTCAAAGACTGGCCTCTCATACCCTCTTAATATCGAAGACCTTTTCAGGAGCTTACAAGTCACAATGATCAACTAAACACAGACTTACTTCCTCTCTCCCTCTGCTACCTTGAAATGACTTAAAAATGAAGAAGAATCAAAATAAGTCCACAATATCCACACACACACACACAAAAAAAAAATCAAGGGGACAAATGGAAGACTTTTAAAAAATTTGGAAGACAGAGAAAGATGTCAAAAAACGGTGAGTGAAGGAGGTTATACCCAGATCTGGTGAAGAAGGACTGATGTGCTCATAAAACTCTAGAAAGAGGAAGAAATCAGAAATGTCATGAACAATGCAGGAAATCCGTGAAATGTAGAGTTAAAAACAGGGGAACATATATAGGCACCCCCCACACACACACACACATACCCTATTCCCACATGAACAATTCCTGCCAACCAGGGTTTTAACCTGTGAAGATTAATAAAAGGAAACCTCATTTAAAATGCAGCTACAAAGGGGCCACAAGGGGGAGCTCTCCTGCCCTACCACTCCGCATCCATTGTAGGCCGGACACAGGGGACCTTGAGAGTGATGCTACTTTACCACCCCAGCAGGAAAAAGGACGGTTTCCTCCTCCCCCTGCTAAAAACTCAGCCAATGAGAAGCGGCTACACTTCAGCTTTTAGATTACTCTAATGGACTTTTTGTTCCAAAGAGCCCCTCCCAACTCCCTAACTTCTGTATTAAAGAGTATTTCTCTCCTTTGTTTTCTGGACTTGTCTATGGTTTTGCCATAGCTTGTATGTCCCAAATCACAATCTTCTGCTATTCCCAAATAAACCCATTTTGTTGGGAAAACATTTTGATGGGAGATGGAAAGGGGAAGAAAGAACAAATAATGGGTAGGGAGCTGAATATTCTCATCTTACAAAGTGGAAAATCAGATCACTGTTGGTGGGAAATTACACAACAAACAAAGGCATAAATGTTTACAAGTAACCAAGAAAGAAGCTATATCACTGTGGTGATTTAACTACAGTGAGAAAGAGAAAATCTGCAGCACGTAAACCTGATTAATTGGACGAGAAGCATGACATCCGTCCCCCTTTCTGACATGGAGGCAACCAGCACTGGGAGTGGAGAGGGGGGCTAGGGAGGTCACTGATACTTCCATGATAAGCCTTCCCCTACGAGAATGTGTAAAAATTATTTATACATAGATCGAGATCTCTCTTTTTAATAATATAATAAAAGCTCATTAAAGCTCACTTTATAAATATAAAACATGGCTTGTAGGATATTAGTTCTGAAAGTGCAATACAAAAAAAAAAAATACACATGTGAGATCCCCAAGTCAATCTCTGGTATTTTAGAGATGAGTAAGCTGGGGCTGAAAGAGAAGTGACTCATAACTTAGAGAGAGGGCCACATAACTAGTTCGTGTTTAGAACACGTCACTTGTCTCTGCCTCTGACATCCAGGCTCATCCTTCCGGGGTGCAACCACGACAGTTAATTCTGTTCTTCGAGAATCAGGTATTTCATGTGTCCCTCTTCTTCAGCAATAGCAGCATATTATAAGGTTCTCAAATTCCTCATCAGATAGGACACCCAGATACCCTCCAATATATTCATGAAATTCTTAAGAAATTAGATCATAGGTAAATGATAACCCCAAGTGTCTACATTCTCTAACAGAAGATGCTGTGTTCAATATTCCATGTTCTTGGTAAGTTACAAGGTGATATCGTTCAGCTCACTCCAAAAAATAATCCCAGACTGGGTGGCTTAAATAACAAACATTTGTTTTTCACAGTTCTGGAGGGTTCCAGGCAAGTTCCAGGTTAAGGTGCCCCCAGACCAGATCTGGTGAGGACCTGCTCCCCGATTTCCAGATGGCTGGCTTCGTGTTGTACCCTCACGTGGAGGACAACACAGTGGAAGCAAGCTCCTTGTGAGTCTTTGAAGGGCACTGATACCTTAATGAATTAGATGGAACCCTCACAGCCTCATCTAATCCTGATCACTTCCCAAAGATCCAACCTCCCAATACTGTTAAACTGGGGACTGGATTTCAACACAACGAATTAAACAGGGGGAGGACACATTCAGTCTGTGACACCAGGCTTCCAATAATTTGTACACAAAATTACAGATATGGGAAATAAACTCACTGAATCCATGATTCTGATATTCTGAGGCACAGAGGACAAATCTATATTTTGAATCGTGGCCATTAGTAGGGATTGTTATTCTTGGGGTAATTAATATATAAATGTAAGTGTGTGTGTGTGTATATATAATTTGTTTGAATTATCTGATATCCTTGACAGTTTAAAATAATATGCCAAAAACATGATAATATTTACCTCTTCCCCCAGATTCGGTTCATTGTATAAAAACATTTAAGTAGCTATAGGTCACACAGGTGCCTCGTGTACTCAGATGTTGTTACTGGCAGAGAATGAAGAGCAGAAACCCCAGAAACCCACAACCATCCGATCTTCCACAACTGCGTGGGGATGCCTCACCCCCACACCACCCCTGAACTAGCCTTTCTGAATTGGTTAGAATCTCTAAATAGCTTGGCTCGCAAACCCACCTGCACCGCCACGGCCATCCCGGCTTCAAAGGTCTCCGTGGGCTTGGTCGAGGCCTTGGCTGTTTCTGCACTGCAGCCCCGTCCTGCTTCCGTCCTTGTCTTTTGGGGAGCGACACACGCTCTCCAGGTTGTCGTCACCCACCCAGGTCATTCCTTCACATGCCTTGGCTGGCCACAGACGTTTGAGCTTCTGATCCCCATCGCAGAGGAGCTCTAATGGCTTCCTTCCATTACTTATTTGTCCATGACCCTTCGAGATGCCCTACTTGAGTTACACTAAAAAAGCATGAACTGAAAGTCGCAACGCAAAGGTTCGACGGCAGAATCCCGAACAGAAGGAAAGCACAGCAAGTACATGCATGTTTATGGGTCTGCTTTGGGGGGGCTGTTTGACAACAGGAAGAGGGTGTCGCTCCTACTATCCTTTGGCATTGCCACCTGCTCCAACTCAGCCCTGCCGCGACTGACTTACATGTTCTTGGGCTTTTAATGTGTGAGCCTTAGGTTTCCACAACAGAACCCACGAGGGTAGACTAGAGGCTGGCTACTCTGAGGGCAGCCCCCAAAACAAACACCATCTGGGAGCTAATTTAAAAATGCAAATCTCAGGTCACACCCGGGACCGAGTCACTCAGAATCTGCATTTTCCACAAGACCTGCAGCTGATTTACGTGTGCATTAGAATTTGAGCACAGAGAGCGAGATGCGCCAAGTTTCCTCCCTGGTGAGTCAGCCTCGTGAATTACAGAGGACACAACACTGGGATTTGAGAGCCCTAAACTGGAATTCTTTCTCTGCTACCACATTATCTATGTGCCATTGGAGAAATGACTTGACTTCTTCACATCTGTCAAATTAGGGATATTAATACATGCTTTATGAGGCTGATGTGGTGATTATAAATTATGAAGCACCTACCACAATACCTGGCATACAGTGGGAACTGAGTACATGTTAATTCCCCTTCCTGGTAGGCCCTCTCCTGCAGAACCAAGATGTTACCCATCTGCAGATCTTACTTCCTGCCACACACTCATTTCCTACTGCTGTTGCCCCCAACTTACGAAGATAATAAAGTATCAAATCTTGCCAACGTAACATAGAATTCTAAAAGCTAATAGTTATCAGGTGGCAGGGAGTGGGACGAATCCAGGTCTTGGTATGCAATAGCTCTCAGACATAAACTGGCTTCTCCCTCTGCTACTGTCAGTTCAGCCAAGAGACAATCAAGCTAACATTTTTGTTTTTCGATTTATCAAATTGATGCTGTTGCTTGGGGCCAGGATGTGTGTATCCCTGGAGTGCTCTCTCAAAACAGGGCAATTGCCAACCCAATTACCTAGTACATGTTTTTAGTCTTTCAAAGTAACCCCGAAGAAATCTGTTTTTTCTTAAGAGTTGTTAGGGGAGAGAAATGCCTCCCAAGATATCACTTTTAATGCTGTTCCATTGTATTTTGAGGTGATATATTTTGTCTTTTACTGAATATGTTATTATTCAAAAATGCTCATTTATCTTTACACTCTTCATTTAAATTCAACTACATTGTGACTTTTCTGTAAATCTTTTATGAACAAGGTCTCTGGTGCGTCCTCTTTAATTGGTTAAGGATGATCAGCAGAGAGCACTGTCAAAACTCTAGGCGGTACTTCTTTTAAAAATCATGGCACAAAACTTTTCCTGGGATAAGATGTCTGGATGTAGATAAAAACCAACGGCGCTCTCGTGCCCACAACTACTGCCTGTGCCTGGCTTGTCAAAACAAGGGCTTTCAAGTCCTCCATTAGCAGTCATAGTCTAGAAGGGCTTTGTTTTTCAAAACTGAATTATTTGTGTTATGCTTCTGACAAAAGTGGTTGAAAGAAGGAAGGGGATTGGAGATCGTTGCTAATAAAATATTCTTATAGTGATTCTTCCATGAAAGACTAACAGAAGGTATCAAATACAAAAGCCTCTGAAGGGTTTCCTTCTGTCATCCTGCAAATCTAGACACGACTTCATTGCCCAGGGTGAAGGAGGAAACATAACCACATGCAGGCACTCACCTGTTGCATGGACACCATTTCCAGCTCCCCCTTCCCCTTGGGTTATCATCTATCCCAGACAGTTCATGCTTGAGTATGTATTGGCCTCATTCAAAACCTTCCCTGTCCTCCTCCTTCCATTCCTTCCCCAGATTTGTGACTATATTTTCAATCCTTTCTCCACTCACAGCACAACACGCACAGATGTTTCCCAGGATTGGCTGTGTACATCTTTGGACGGCCCCACTGGCTAGTGGGACTATTACTCCGTTTGTAATTCAAGGCATTCCTCAATACTGTATTAAACTTAGAAGTGGCATTACAGTCAATGCAAGCACATATATTTTAATTCTAGAAGTTCTATGCCATCATACTTCTGCATTAACAGAGCTATTCTACATTGCTCTTAAAATCATTTTTCAGGGGTGCCTGGGTGGCTCAGTCTGTTAAGCATCTGCCTTCGGCTCAGGTCATGATCTCAGGGTCCTGGGA
>NW_023233004.1:0-932 GCF_002007445.2 Ailuropoda melanoleuca
GCCCCAGGTCTTTCCCACTGGGGGATGGGCTCCCAGGCTGTGGAGCTTGTTCAATACTTATAGCATCACCCTACAGGCTTCTTTGGGGCAGTGTGACCTCAATCACTGACTTTGGAGACCCCCCCCCATCTCTTATTTGCATTCCTCATGAAAGCCTCCCTCAAGAGGTGGGGCTCAGGTATACCCTTGTCAAGGTAGATGCCATTATCATCCCCATTTGACAAAGGAGAAACTGAGGCACAAAAAGGTTAAGTGCCCAAGGTCACATGGCTTGGTTGCCTATTCATTTATTTATGTGTTTATGCATCCATTCAATGATGATGCTGGGGTCAGAGGTGAATGAGGCAGCCCCGTCCTCCCAGAGCATGGGGGCTGCTCAGGCTGGGGGCGGAGCACAGCGGGAACTTGGTTAAAATCCAGGGGTCCAGAAAGTCTGCCCTGAGGACTGTAAGTCACCAGCATGGTACAGCTCTGGGGTTAAGCAACCAGCCCTGTGCCAGTTGTCTCACATCTTACACTTTTGGGGAAGATTGGGTAATTTATGTGTATCTATAATAGATGGAACAGAGCCTGGAACCTACTAAACGCCACGTACATATTGTTAATTGTTTTTATTAATCTCAGCTGACTACAGAAACAAACAGTGTCATTCCTACTCAGTCCTTGAACATCAGTGGGAGACAGTAGCCAGAGGTATAGACAGTGTGGGGAACAGTGTTCCAGGCAGAAGGAATAGCATGTACGAAGACCTGTATCATTGCTGCACCTAGTGCATGAAGAGCTGAGTGCAGGGCTCAGTACAGATGTGGCAAAGGCTGAGGCCTGCCCTTTGGGCTTCACAGAGGATAAACCAGGCCCTTTAATGTGAGAGGTGGGAAAGGACCAGGTAGCTATGTCTGGGGTGGGATGCAGAAGAGAGGGGTTGGGGCGCC
>NW_023233005.1:0-932 GCF_002007445.2 Ailuropoda melanoleuca
AAAACAAGGACTTGGGAAATAAAATTACCTTCTTCCAGTGATTACCTTTGCAAATGATAATTTCCAGAGCATTCATCTATGGACTGCCATGTTGTGACTACTTAATTGCTGCCTGAAACACAGAAAACTGATTTCATGTTTGCGTTTTAAGATAATCCTTTGACATTTTGAATAGCTACATAAATAGGTTGTTTTTGTGTGGTGCTAGCAGGGGCCAGCAGGAAATTATTTCATTTGGGGGCAGGTGGTGCTGGTGACTAAACAGAAAAGGTTGGGCGGCTGGCAGGGTGGGTGTAGACATCTACACACAGAAGCACAGAAACCGAGGGTACAGTAATTCCACGGCATCTGAATTCTCAGCCTGAATTTGTGTATCTTAAAGAAATTATTCATTGATTTCCCACACACAAGTTAAAAAGTGCCTTCAGGGTAGGGGTAGCCTCCTCCCCCAACCCACCCACTATGAGTTTTAATATGTAATTGGAGAGCATGTAAAATAAAAGGAAATGTCATTCTACTTGTAACAAAAGACCTAAATCATAACGGATTATCGAGCGGCATCTTGTGGTCAGAGGTGAGTATGACACTTGGAGAAAGCCAGTTTGGCTTGCCGGCATTCCACTCCAAAACGTGGAACATAGCCTCACATCTGGCTTTTGATAATGTTAATAAGGGGCTGTGCCAGGTTATCAATGCAGCCTTATCATGCCACCTTCAAATATTTTTGTGAATGAGCACATTAACTTATAATTAATCATCATGCACTAATGTAAATGTATCCGTGTAGGCAAATTTAATCAGTACCCTTTCTTTCATATTTTAATAGCAGAGCACTAAGAGACCTACAAGATATAAAGTTACATGAGCAGTGTTTATAATCTAAACCAATTCAGCAGAATTTGAAAATCAGGGCTTCCTTATGAGATGAATAA
>NW_023233006.1:0-932 GCF_002007445.2 Ailuropoda melanoleuca
TTCTTTATAACACAGGCCTCACCACTGTCTAGTTCTACAATGGCTTTCATGCTGAACTCTTGATCTAAAGACCCTTGGACAATAAAATAGAGGTCTTAGAGTCTATTTAATGCATGGAGTTGGGGCTTTCTGAGATGATCATTATGGAATTTCTTGGGTTTCCTAGCACTAAGGACCCATGGATCTTTAAAAATGAGTGCTTTGAAATGGAATGGAAAGAAATCAGGGACACGAATCATGAGAGACTTCTTTTTAAAAGATTTTATTTATTTTTACCAGAAGGGGGGGCAGAGAGAGAGAGAGAGGGAGAGCATGAGTGGGAGAAGGGGCAGAGGGAGAAGAAGACTCCCTGCTGAGCAAGAGGCCTATGAGGGACTTATTCGCAGAACCCTGGGATTATGACCTGAGCTGAAGGCAGGTGCTTAACCAACTGAGCCACCCAGGTGCCCACCATGAGAGACTCTTAACTACAGGGAACAAACTGAGAGTTGCTGGAGGGGAGGTAGGTGGGGGGATGGGGTAACTAGGTTGGACATTAAGGAGGGCATGTGATGTAATGAGCACTGGGTGTTATATGCAACTGATGATTATTGAACTCTACATCTGAAACTAATGATGTACTATACGTTGGCTAATTGAATTATAAAGAAAAAAATAAGTGCTTTGATAAACAGCAATTCATAAATCTTATCTTTTAAGGTTACTATTAACTACCTGAGATCCCAAATGTTTAATGGACTCACAAGTAAAATGTTCTTCACAAATCCTTCCACCCAAATACAAGCTATGCAAATTAAGTATTTTTTTTCTTTTTTTTAATGTTTTTTTTTATTACATTATATTAGTCACCATACAGTACAACCCTGGTTTCTGATGCAAGGTTCGATGATTCATTAGTTGCGTATAACACCCAGTGCACCATGCAATATGTA
>NW_023233007.1:0-932 GCF_002007445.2 Ailuropoda melanoleuca
GAGGTGGCATAGACATGAGGAAGCCAACAACATGGGCCAACCAGCCCCAGGACAGAACACCCTGGGCAGGGTCTCTTCCTGCCTGCAGCTCCGCCTGTGTTCCAGAATTTCTTCTTGCTGCTTTCATCTCCTTCCTCAGCCACTAACTTTTCTGTCCCCCGTTAACCTCTCACCGCCATGCCAGTGAATGTACTCACAGAACGAGAACAGTCGTCCCTGCCATTTTCTTCACATCCTGCCAGATCCTGATCGGTTTCCCGACCACGCCCTCCCAAAGCGGTGGACAGTCTGCACCTGTTAGAGAGCGCAGTGGGGTGGTGCCGCTGTGATGGTTGCACCTTTACACGTGCCCCTATCTGCATGGACACAATCTGATACAGATTTATTAGCTACTTTGTAGGTCATGACAACTTTGAGACCAGTTCACATAATCTGTTCAAGTCGGTAAGAAGTAACTTCACAAAGTGTGGCTTGAAGAGGCTAGTAGTCCTTCCACAGGACCAGCGCCCAACTACAGGACTCAGTTGCCCTGCTCTCCACTTGGTCTTTTAGTTTAACCCCTGCACCCTCTTCTCTGCCTGAAACTAGCCATGTTTACCTCTTCTGAGCTCCCTCGATGCCCCCAGGAGTGTGCCGAGGAGAGAGGGGCCAAGAGGAGAGCCAGCGTCTGCGTAGCTATGCTTGCTCGTGTCCTCAAGAGGACCTGGGAGACATTCGTCCCTGAAGTTGGATAGAGGAGGCAAGCCTTCTGCCCTTGCCATGGTTCCTGCTCAGACGTGCCTGGACCAAAGAGAAGGATGCGATGCCCCCCATCTCTCCTCTATTCCAGCACCTGCCACATCTTCCTTCTACCCTTGGCAGATACCACCCACAGCCATGGCCCCTTACTATGAGCTAAGAGAGTCATTTCAGAATCAGTTGACAATTGTCAA
>NW_023233008.1:0-932 GCF_002007445.2 Ailuropoda melanoleuca
CCCTCTCTCGCTGGCTGTCTCTATCTCTGTCAAATGAATAAATAAATAAAATCTTAAAAAAAAAAAAAAAAGAATAGCAGCTGGTGGCCCTTCAGAGCTGGTTTTTCTGATTTCCTTACCTTTTTAAATAAGGACAAAGAAGTTTCATTTCTCATTTATAATTCTCTCTTGCTGTGGTTCTAATGGCGCCTCCACCCTGACCCAGTCCCGCCAGCCTCTGCAAAAATGATGCAGGCGTGGCTTTTTCCCTTCACCGAGAACTTACTCTCCGGGACCCCTGATTGCTATCAGTTGCTTTCTGTTTGGATTTTGCCTCTCTACTCCATCAGGTTGCCATCGGAGAGGGCTTGTTCATCCAGCTTTTGAGCTTCGTGCAGATCCTACACACAACTTTGGGCAGGATTGTCTCCGTGGCGTTCAGTCTCACGCACGTTCCGCCCACAGGCCGCACTAGAGTTCCCAGCTATTTAGGGAGAGAAAAGCAGCCATGATCAAACCCTTCACTAAGGTGATGAAATCAGGAAATTTGAAACTAAGCAATCATTGCTAGTATTTAGGAAAACAGTAGCATTTAGCCCAATTCATGCTTCTGATCATTGGAGGCTAGGTTAGTTAAGTGTCAGCAAAATGAAGAAGGCAAAATTTGAGCTGGGCTTAAGGAAGGGTAGGATGAAGTCAAGCATGAACAAAGGATAATGCATGTCAGATGGAGGCAAACAAATCGGCCAAAGAACAGCATGAACAAAACACATTCAACAGACTGTCTTGGGAGAGCTGCCTCTTTCACAGTTGCAAGGGTAGACCTGGTCAATTCGGGAAGCATTTTGAATGCCAGTCTTTGAGCCTCTTGTAAATTGGTTTTGGTTTTTCCAAATAAATGTCTGAAGACCATCTGCATCATAATCACCAACTTGCTTCATTTAAAATGGTTG
>NW_023233009.1:0-653 GCF_002007445.2 Ailuropoda melanoleuca
GGGGGTGGAGTCTTTTGGGTTTTCCATATAGAGTATCATGTCGTCTGCGAAGAGAGACAGTTTGACTTCTTTGCCAATTTGAATAACTTTCATCCCTTTTGTTGTCTGATTGCTGTTGCAAGGACTTCTAGTACTATGTTGAATAATAATGGCGAGAGTGGGCATCCTTGTCGTGTTCCTGATCTCAAGGGAAAGGCTTCCAGCTTTTCCCCATTGAGAATGATANCATTGAGAATAATGCTTGCAGTAGGCTTTTCATAGATGGCTTTTATGAGATTGAGAAATGTACCCTCTATTCCTACACTCTGAAGGGTTTTAATCAGGAAAGGATGCTGTATTTTGTCAAATGCTTTTTCTGCATCAATTGAGAGGATCATATGGTTCTTGAGTCTTTTCTTGTTGATATGATCTATCACACTGATCGATTTGCGAATGTTGAACCACCCTTGCATCCCTGGGATGAATCCCACTTGGTCTTGATAGATAATCCTTTTAATGTACTGTTGGATCCTATTAGCTAGGATCTTGTTGAGAATTTTGGCGTCCATATTCATCAGCGAAATCGGTCTGTAATTCTCCTTTTTGATGGGGTCTTTGCCTGGTTTGGGGATCAAGGTAATACTGGCCTCGTAGAATGAGTTTGGTAGTTTTCC
>NW_023233009.1:775-2484 GCF_002007445.2 Ailuropoda melanoleuca
TTTTTTTATTATATTATGTTAGTCACCATACAGTACATCCCCGGATTCCGATGTAAAGTTCGATGCTTCATTAGTTGCGTATAACACCCAGTGCACCATGCAATACATGCCCTCCTTACTACCCATCACCAGTCTATCCCATTCCCCCACCCCCCTCCCCTCTGAAGTCCTCAGTTTGTTCCTCATATGGACTCTTGTTTTGGGGGAGGTTTCTGATCACTGCTTCAATCTCTTCATAAATTAATCGGTCTGGTTAAATAATCAATTTCTAACTGTTTCCGTCTTGGTAGTTTATACGTTTCCAGGAAGGCATCCATTTTTTCCAGGTTGTTTAATTTACTGGCATAAAGGTGTTGATAAAAGCTTCTAATGATCCTTCCTATTTCATTGGTGTTGGTCGTGATCTCTCCCTTTTCATTCATAACTTTATTAATTTGGGTCCTTTCTCTATTCTTTTGAATAAGTTCAGCCAGTGGCTTATTGATCTTATTTATTCTTTCGAAGAACCAGCTTCTAGTTATGTTGATCCGCTCTACTGTGCTCCTGGTTTCTAATTCATTGATCTCTGCTCTAATCTTGATCAGCTGCCTTCTCGTGTGTGGGTTAGGCCTATTCTTCTGTTCCAGCTCCAGCTTCTTGAGCTGAGAATATAAAAACTGCATTTTAGATTTTTCTATTCTTTTGAGTGAGGCTTGGATGGCTGTGTATTTTCCCCTTAGGACTGCCTTTGCAGTGTCCCATAGATTTTGGACCGATGTGTTTTCATTCTCATTGGTCTCATTGCTTAATCTCATTTTTAATTCCCTGGTTTACCCAGTCATTCTTGAGCAGGATGGTTCTTAGTTTCCAAGTTTTTGAGTCTCTACCAAATTTTTCCTTGTGATTGAGTTCCAGTTTCAAAGCATTGTGGTCTGAGAATATGCAGGGAGTAATCTCAGTCTTTTGGTATCAGTTGAGACCTGTTTTGTGACCCAGTATATGGTCTATTCTGGAGAAAGTTCCATGTGCATTAGAAAAGAATGAATATTCTGTTGTTCTGGGGTGTAGTGTTCTGTATATATCTATGAGGTCCATCTGGTCCAGTATGTCATTCAAAGCTCTTGTTTCTTTGTTGACTTTCTGCTTAGGTGATCTGTCTGTTGCTGATAGTGGAGTGTTGAGGTCCCCTACTATTACCATATTATTACCTATATGTCTCTTTATTCTGGTTAAGAGTTGGCTTGTGTATCTAGCTGCTCCCCTGTTGGGGGCATAGATATTTATAATTGTCATATCCACTTGTTGGATACATCCTTTAAGAATAACATAGTGTCCTTCTGTATCCCTAACTACAGTCTTTAGTTTAAAACCTAATGTCTGTTGTGAGAATTGCTACCCCAGCTTTCTTTTGACATCCATTGGCATGAAAAATGGTTCTCCATCCTTTCACTTTCAGTCTGGATTTATCTTCAGGTTCAAAATGAGTCTCTTGTAGACAGCATATGGANGTCTGTTGTGAGAATTGCTACCCCAGCTTTCTTTTGACATCCATTGGCATGAAAAATGGTTCTCCATCCTTTCACTTTCAGTCTGGATTTATCTTCAGGTTCAAAATGAGTCTCTTGTAGACAGCATATGGATAGGTCATGTCTTTTTATCCAGTCTGCAACCCTTTGGCATTTTATGGGAGCATTTAGGACATTCACAATTAGTGATTATTGAGAGGTATG
>NW_023233010.1:0-196 GCF_002007445.2 Ailuropoda melanoleuca
CAAAGAAGAAATAATACCTATTCTCCTAATGCTATTTCAAAAAATAGAAACAGAAGGAAAGCTACCAAACTAATCCTATGAGGCCAATATTACCTTCATCCCCATACCAGGCAAAGACCCCATCAAAAAGGAGAATTACAGACCGATTTCCCTAATGAATATGGACGCCAAAATCCTCAACAAGATCCTGGCTAAT
>NW_023233010.1:487-560 GCF_002007445.2 Ailuropoda melanoleuca
AAATCATTCTCAATGGGGAAAAGCTGGAAGCCTTTCCCTTAAGATCAGGAACATGACAGGGATGCCCATTCTC
>NW_023233010.1:704-778 GCF_002007445.2 Ailuropoda melanoleuca
CATCTATTAGAAGTTATAGAGCAATTCAGTAATGTGGCGGGATAGAAAATCAATGCTCAGAAATCAGTTGCATT
>NW_023233010.1:1276-1391 GCF_002007445.2 Ailuropoda melanoleuca
AATAGAGAAACCAGAAATGGGCCCTCGGCTCTTTGGGCAACTAGTCTTTGATAAAGCAGGAAAAAACATCCGGTGGAAAAAGACAGTCTCTTCAATAAATGGTGCTGGGAAAATT
>NW_023233011.1:0-932 GCF_002007445.2 Ailuropoda melanoleuca
CATCAAAGCCTCTAGAGTAATGCTCAGAACTACTGTAATGAATTACTCTTATGTTAAATATCCTGTTGCATTATATTGAGTACACAATAGCATATAGTCATAGTTGTCTATTTCTGCTAAGAATTTCATTCTTAAGAACATGTTGTCCTTCCAGTACTTTGCTCTAATTCAGAATGTAGCAAGAGAGATATTTAAAATAGATATTAGAAATAGGTATTAGATAAGTATATTTTAGACATTGTTTCAATTTGTCTATTAATGCCATGACACTAAATAAAACTATTTCAGGGTTTTAGGGAAAAAAAGTTTTCTTTATTTTCCCCTCCAATTTTTTTAATTTTGGAAAATATTCTTTTTTGGGGAGAAACAGGTAGAACGTTAGCAGAAAAATTAAATGGCCCAAGGATTCCCAGCAAAATTGTTGGCATAAAATTAAATTCTCTAGCTTTATAACATTTCTTTCAAATTTTTAAAATCTAAAACTTCCTTATTATTTCTATACTTATTTTCAAAACTTCCTATTCAAGGGTATTTTGCCAAAGATATTAAATGAGAAAAATGGCAAATTTTCTGTCACTTCAAGGATGAACTGTGTTGACAAAGCTAAGGGCAAAGGATCACCTCTTCTTTTGAGCTATAAATGGAAAATGCACTTTAATTCTGCCAATTTGCCAGTGCCATTGGGAGGTTCTTTCCCATAGTCATGATAACATAACAATCTATACCTGAAAATAAACTAAAAAGGTTTTTTTGTGAATGGAGTCAGCCTGTGGAGAACTAAATGAGGTATCATTAGTGGTTGAATATGCAGGAACGTACTGAAAGTTTATACATAGTAAGAAGTCTTCATTTCATCATTTCTTATTGAACATTTTTTATACTATAAGGACCACTATTTTTCATTTTTTAAAATCTCCTTCAACAAAACAGGA
>NW_023233012.1:0-932 GCF_002007445.2 Ailuropoda melanoleuca
CAACCGTGCTTTCAAAGCTTTATTTACACCGTTAAAGTTCACTTTGAAACAACAATATCCTATAAAACGACACCGTTTCATTTGGCGGTAGTTCTTGCTTGCTCCAGGGCGGCTCTGTGTCTCCTAAGGCCCAGTAAAACATGATGGGGCCCAAGGTCCCTGCGCCGCGGGACACGGGTTCTTGGCCAGTCTGGGACCAGCGAGAGGGCCTTCTGGAGAACACAGCTGAAGGGTGGGATGATGAACGGACCAGTGGGGGGCGTAAGACTGTAATAATAAATACATGAAAGACGGGGGTAGGACCGAAGCTTATGACTCGGACTCGAACATTTTCTTCCTGCCTTCCATGCCGGACTTCTCCTCGATATTCTTACGCCAGTCTCCAACGTCACGCAAATCCTTCTCCTTGTCTGTGTCTTCCTTCTTGACCTGCTTCAGATTGGCACGTAGTTCCATGTTGACTTTGTGCTTGGAGCCCAGCAGAGCGCGCAACATGGCATCAGCCGACATGCGCACTCTCTTCAGTGGGGGCCTCTTGAACTTGCCTCTCAGGTCAAAGATCTTCTGGTTCAAATCTTCCAGCTCCTTTGAGCTCTTCTGCACCTTCTGCTCCATGTCGTATCTTTCTTCATCCACCACATCTATCTTGGCATGTAACTTCTTGCAAAGGTCCTGCAGGTCTTGAAGGGAGCTCGGCAGGCTCAGGGGCGTGCAGTGCTCTGCCAGGTAACTTTCCTTTTCTGCAGCGATATCAAGCTCTTCTTTCTCTAGTGCAACCTTAGCGACTTGCAGCATCAAACTCTTAAGATGCTGCTTGCGCTGGTTGGAGATCTTGGGCTTCTTGTCATCGTCTTCACCCATCTTGACTTCTTTGATTTAAAACCTCGCCCCAGGAGAAAGAGCCCACGCTGGTGGAGACTGGAGAGACTGGG
>NW_023233013.1:0-932 GCF_002007445.2 Ailuropoda melanoleuca
CAGATGGGTTTCTCTGGGACATTCTCACACACTCATATACTCGCTCATCCCCTTCCCGTGTGGTTTAACCAGGGCCTGTCACACACAGCTGCAAGAAAACAGGTGGATATTAGAATTTGTGGCCACAGGGTTTTTCTTTAAATTGAGGCTAAGTGGTTTGGACGGGGATGGAACTCTCCTATTTGATGTTCCCCCTTTTGATTCAACAAACCCAAATTGATATAGCAAGTTCATTTATTGAGTATCTACTATAAGCCAAAAGCGGGGTTAAACTTACAGATAAGTCAAAGATGAATGACATTTGCTGTGTTACTGCTATGTGCCAAACAATTACTAAATGTCTCCTGTACGTTATTTAAGTCAGTCTCGCCACAGTCCTGCATGCTTTGTCTTATCCTATCCATTTTACAGAAGAGGAAGTGGTTGCTCAGGGGACTTAATTAACTTCACCAAATCCGCTCAACAGGTGAATGGCAAAAACCATTTTCTTTTTACCCCAATTATTCCTGACGTCTCGTGTTACCACACCAAGGAGTCTCTGGTTCCAAGGAGTTCAGTCTTTTGGTGGGTGAGACAAATATAAGAGTTGATATAAGCCAAGCAGTGATATATAGGGTCTATCAGAGACATCTAATCTATGGAAGGGGATCCAGAAAGTCCTTCGATATCAAGGATGGACAGACCTGAGCCCAGCTGGAATGAAGGGGCATTTCATGAATTAGGGCATGCAGCACAGCTGTGTAGCCGTAAGACTGCGTCTGCTCAGGACAGATGCAACACACCATCTCTGTAGGAAACTTATGGGAGAAAAATGCCAAAGGCAACCTGGAACAAGATTGCAAAAGGCCTCTAGATTTTGGAATTAAATCAGAGAGGACTGAAGGAAACATTCAAGAATTTTTAGCAAGTGAGTATACGGTCAAATACATTTT
>NW_023233014.1:0-10991 GCF_002007445.2 Ailuropoda melanoleuca
TTAACATAATATAATAAAATAAAATTAATTATAAAAAAAAAATAAGTTTTTTTCATATTATGTTAGTAACCATACAGTACATCCCAGTTTTTGATGTAAAGTTCCACGATTCATTACTTGCATGTAACACCCAGTGCACCATGGAATATGTGCCCTCCTTACTACCCATCACCAGCCTATCCCATTCCCCCACCCCCTCCCCTCTGAAGCCCTCAGTTTGTTTCCCAGAGTCCAGTCTCTCACGGTTCATTCCCCCTACTGTTTAACCCCCCCTTTCTTCTTCCCTTTCTTCTCCTACTTATCTTCCTACTTCTTACATTCCAAAAATGAATGAAACCATATGATAATTGTCTTTCTGTGCTTGACTTATTTCACTTAGTTTTCTCTCTTCCAGTCCCATCCATGCTGCAGCAAATGTTGAGAAATCATTCTTTTTGATAGCTGAGTAATATTCCATTGTATATATGGACCACATCTTCTTAATCCAGTCATCTGTTGAAGGGCATCTCTGCTCCCTTCCACAATTTAGCTATTGTGGATATTTGTCTTATTCTGACATACCTTTTTTGAGAGAAAGTCACAAATTGTGCTTGCTAATTTCAAATGTATTTCTCTATAATACATTTTGACAATAGTCCATGAAAATAACCAGTTTCTATCACATCTTGCTCCTCTGGAAGCACATGGAATACAAATATGATCTGAGTTCTCTCTTCCCTTGAATTCTAAAGGATATTGGCCCAAATCTCTTTTTTTCCTGGGTCTTGGTCCTCCTCTTTTTGCATACCTGGTTGTTATTATGATCCAAAGACAAAATTCACTCAAAAAATAATACCCTTTCACCAAGTACTGAATGTACTGAAATTTTTTTCAATAACTAGGAAAGGGCACAGAAATTAATGCCATAAATTGGAACAGTGTAAATTCACACATGAAACACTTATTTTCTTCAGAGGCCTTCCCCTCGTAGTTTGGACTCTCTCATTGCCCTATTACCTCATATAATTATCTGTTATCCTTGCTGTTCTCTTTCTCATCATTTTTTCTCATGGAATAGTTAACTATCTTCCTGTGCTACCCATAACCATGATTTTAAGACCCCCACCTCCCACCTCATAGTTCTCCCCCTTAGTTGTTCCAATAATCATGTGGACCCTGCACCCAGAGATTTTGATAGAAATGTCTCAGGTGGAGCCTGGGAATAGGCATTTTTTAAATGGTTCTTGGATAGTTCTTGAACTCAGGGACTAGTCAAAATTTTTTCCCCAGATACTTCCCTTTTTAAGTGGACTTCAAGTGGTAGATAGTAAGAAAATAAAAATTTTAACTTCTCACATATGGTTACATCTTTAAAATCTGAAGTCACATCACTTATTTCACATTTGTTTCAATGTTTCAATTAATACCTTATTTTATTTTTTGTATTTTTATGCCAATTCTTGATAATATGAATTCTGAAACTTTCTTGAATTTTTATTATGTATTACCCATACACACAATCCGATTGTGTGACTATTCCTCACTTCCTACTGCTTTTAGTATTGTCTCAGATTTGACTGTGTGGAAGTTCAATACCAGATACCAACTATACAGTGCAATTCTACTTATTGCAATAGCCATGGAGTAAGTAATTTCAATTTTCATTTTAGCAAGATGCTCTGAACAATGCTGTAAAACAGTTCGGAGATTTTTTTAAAAATCATTAAAATGATTTTTGTGCTGCTTGGCATAGTCTATAATTTATAGCTTCAATCTTATTTTCTTTAGAAGTCTTGCCAAACTATTTATTAGAGAAGATAAAGTAGGAACATTTAAGATGATTCTGGATGTATAAAGTGTTTGGTAAATATAAGGGACAAATATGCTATGTGCACTGTGTATTATTATATAACCAAAATGATCTTATTTTCAGAGAAAGAAAGTAGAAATTGGTAAACAGAGGTCATTAGAATTTTCTTTCTAGTCTTGCTTGTTGATTCAGAGTCTTGGCTGTTCTATGAAACAAGCAACTAAGTGATAATTAGTGGCATGTTACTGGTAATTACAGTATTTGGGTCTGCCTATGAAAAGAGTTAAGAAATTTTTAAAAAATTGCTTTGTCAGCAGAAGCTAAATATACTTTCTAAAGTATGGACAATTTCAAGAGAAAATTTGTGAAAATTTATTGAATTTGTCTGTTTAAGTTAAATTCTCTGGAATGAATAAATTCTCTGAAATAAATTCTGTGTTGAATAAGTATAGAATATTCATTGGTCTCTATTGAAAACCATCTTTGTCCATAAAAGACAATTGTTCTATTTTTTGATTACTGCAGGTTTGCAACAATTTAAATCATTGCCAGTGTGAAAAGGGGTTTGATCCTCCCACATGCCTGGAGAAGAAGGGAGAATTTGGAAGTATAGATGATGGGCACAAGGCTCCATCTGGTTAGTTTCTTTCAAATTTCATTAATCAAAGATGATATGTACAAGAAAAAATTAAAGTATAGGTTCCAAACTAGGTTACAAAGCGACTGATACCAACAAACATGTTTTTGTTTTATTTGTAAGATTTTTAAAAATCTAAGACAGAAGTGTGTTCTGTACTTTTCATATCAACAGTGACATGGTTTACTAACAAAATGTGTACCCAGTGTTAGGCAATATAAAAGTAGAAATTCCAGTGCATAAAATCTGACTAGTTCATTTAGATTGTTCCCTTTGGATTGTCTCATACATTTATGGTTTAAAATAGTATTTGTTAGTATTCGTTGTTATATTAATGCCACCAGATTCTTTCAGGTTATCTTTTATTCCTTTTTGGTGCATTGTAAGGACTCCAGTCCAATCTTTTGAACTATCCTCTCTAGAATCTCTCCCCTGGAGCTCCTGAGTAGTATTTTGAGATTAAGCAGCCCTGGATAGGACTCGGGATACCTGGGGGATATTCCCTGGTTGTAGAAGATATTGGAGCCCACCTAGAATAACCTGGGAGCAGAGGCTGTCCACCCTCACCCCCTTTCCTTTTGGCCAATAAATACTGAAACTCCTTGGCAGATTTACTTGAAGCTTGGGTACTTGGGGGAAGGCATACCTAGGGTGACCAACTTTTTACAGAGTTAACACAGAGTTAACACACAGCCATATCAGACCAAAAAAAAAAAAAGGAATAATAGTTTAGCATGTAACATAATTATATACATATTATTTTCACATAAATATGTGTAAAGTTGATATTTATTTAAAATTACATATTCTGTATTATTGATTTTTTTTACATAAATGCTATTATTTAAGTAAAACAACAGTAGAGCTAGTTACCAGTGTCAGTTGATGGTCATTTATACTACAACCAATTAAGCAAATAATATATGTGAGCAAAAATGTAACAATATTTTATAATGAAAATATTTTATAATGTATCCTTTGAAATAGCTTTTTTAAAGCTGTTTTAAAGACTTTTTAAAAAGTCTTTACTGGATATTAAAATTTTGCAGGCTGCCCTATTGTATATTATTAATATTCATAAATGTAATAATTTTCAAAACAGGAATATAAATATAATAGGAAAAATTAAAAGTTTGCCCTATATTTAATAAAGAAGAAAAGTGACAGGATCCTTTCTTTCTTTCCTTTTCTTTCTTTCTTTCTTTCTTTCTTTCTTTCTTTCTTTCTTTCTTTTCTTTCACTAATGAGTCATTGAAGACTACATCAAAAACTAATGATACCCTATATATTGGTAATTGAACTTAATTTAAAATCAATTTTTTAAAATAAAAAAAGGACTTTACATCAGAAACCAGGGATATACTGTATGGTAACTAACATAATACAATAAAAAAAATTAAAATAAAAAAAATTAAAAAAGGATTCTTTCTGTCCTATGATATGGTCAGATATATTTTTGGCTCTTTCTGTGTCATTTTCCAATTATACTTCTCTGTATTGCTTGCTACCTTTTAGACATCCTTCCTTTAAGCAGCAGCAAAATGGAATAGAGCTAAATGTACAATTCCTTTTGACTTGAAGCTCTGCTTTATCAAGAGGCATTTACTGAATTCAAGTGGACCTATCATTCCATTGCGATGGCAATCAGCCAAAGATCTCCCACAAAACCCTTTGAACATGACATACTTGGGTTTTGTTTTTAGTAGACACAGCAGGTTTTTAGACTTGTAGAAATTATTTTGCAGCTCTCCAAAGACATTCAATAGCTTTCTTTCTATAGGTGTCTTCTGGTAGACCAGGTACCTATCAGACAGTTCCTTTGGGTATTTAATTCATCATACAGGTTGCCCATTTCAAAAATGCTCATTATTTTTAAGCACATTATTTTTTTTAAAGATTTTATTTATTTATTTGATAGAGAGATAGCCAGCGAGAAAGGGAACACAGCAGGGGAGTGGGAGAGGAAGAAGCAGGCTCCCAGCGGAGGAGCCTGATGAGGGACTCCATCCTGGAACGCTGGGATCATAGCCTGAGATGAAGGCAGAGGCTTAACGAGTGTGCTACACAGGCGCCCCATTTTTAAGCACTTTAAAGCACATTGGATGCCCTAAGTTAAATCTTTTTTTCTTAGGGAATGTGGTTGAAAGCATAGAGGTAATTTGCATTTGTGAAATCTAAGTTGAATTACAAATAAATTACAATTTTAATAAAGGTACTGTGAAGGTCCTGTTTCATTGCTTGCCATTTTCTAGTTACATTTTTGGAGTTCTGAAGCAATCTTATTTCCAAAAATGTGAGTCATAAGTATAGTCAGTTAATTTTTTTCCCTAGGATTCACAGATTAACAAATTGTTTCAGAGAAACAGCATGCAGATTTCTGTTTTTACTACAACCTTTCTATTTTCCTCCTCAATGTATCTAAAAATTAAAGAAGTACATTCTTATTGTCCAGCCTTTCAAGAACAAGATTTTATGCCAGGCCAGTATTCTAACACATCTCATAGAGCTGGTAACACTAAGAGCCAACTTGTACGCATCCATGTCTGAGAAAGCCATCGCCTTCCCATTTCATAATGTTTTTAAAAATCCCATTACCAGCTTCCGTACATTTTGAGGAACTAAAAGTGACCAAAAGCTTTTTCATCAGGAAAGCCCGTATATCACAGGTAAGCATATCACACTCCATTCAGCGTTGTGTCCAAAGTGTGTAGGATATTTCGCGGGTGAGATCTTTTTCCTTTTCTTTGAAAAGAAGCTTGTAGACTGAATGGGATTTGCAGAAGTTTACGTTTGCACTGCCTGCTAAATATGCAGATCAACAAAGTCTAGTTTGGATTTGAGCAAGAAAACAAAATTTTTTTAATGTTTTCTGTAATTTCATTAAAATCTGTGTAGAAATTAAGAAACTTATTTTAAACTTCATTTTAAAAATCAAATTACCTAAGATCTGGGGGAATATTTTGCTGCCTTATTTACTTGGTAAGATGTGACAGAATCATTGCTACACTTAAAGGGTCAACAGATGTTATAACAATTTTCACATTTTTCTCCCACAGGACATTTTAGTGCAATCTGTGAATCAGGAAATGTAACTTCGCTCGGTTCTGAAGATCAATGAAGGGAATGAGCGATAGGGCAGTGTGTGTTTGTTCCTATGCTGTGCCTAAGCTAATGCTAATTTGCTAGTTATTTTTGTCAGGACATTGGTGTCTTTTGTTGAGAGAAAAGTTGCTGTTGCTTTTTTTTTTAACTTGGGAAGCAAAAAAATACAGTTGATTTAAAAATACTTGCTTATTCATCCAAGAAATTTGAGATTCAAACACCAAATATGCTTTCACATCATCACCTCCACCATACCTATTCCAAATTCTTTTTTTTTAATTGCGATATAACTGATGTATAACATTATACTAGTTTCAGGTGTACAATATAATAATTCAATATTTGTATACATTGTGAAATGATTGCTATAAGTCTAGTTAGTATCCATCACAAACATTGTTATAGGGTTCTTTTTCCTTGTGATGAGAACTTCTAAGGTCTATTATCTTACCAACTTTCTTTTACTTTTTTTTTAAAGGATTTTATTTATTTATTTGACAGAGAGAGACAGCCAGTGAGAGAGGGAACACAAGCACGGGGAGTGGGAGAGGAAGAAGCCGGCTCCTAGAAGAGGAGCCTGATGTGAGGCTCGATTCCAGAACACCGGGATCACGCCCTGAGTCGAAGGCAGGTCCTTAATGACTGCGCCACCCAGGCGCCCCTCTTAGCAACTTTCAAATATGTAATACAGTATTATTTACTATAGTTACCATGCTGTACACGACACTCCTAGGAATTATTTATTTTATAACTGGAAGTTTGTACCTTTGACCCCCTTTGTCCATTTCACTCAACCCTCAACACCACTGGCAACTATCAATCTATTCTACATATCTGTGAGCTGCTTTTTTTTTTTTTCTTAGATTCCACATATTAATGAGATCATACAAATATATTGTCTTAGTGTCTGACTTATTTCACTTAGCATAATGCTCTCAAGATCCGTCCATGCCGTTACAAATGGCAAGATTTCATTCCTTTTTATGGCTGAATAATATTCCATTGTATATAGATATGACCACATTTTTTTATCCATTTGTTCATTGATGGACATTTAGGTTGTGTCCATATCTTGGCTGTTGTAAATAATGCTGCAGTGAACATGGGCAGTGCGTATATAGTTTTGGGGTAGTGTTTTCATTTTCTTTGGCTATATACTCGAAAGTGGAATTGCTGGATCATATGGTAGTTCTATTTTTAATTTTTTAACCTCCCCCTCCATACTGTTTTCCATAGGGGCTGCACCACTTTATATTTTTACCAATGGTGCTCAAGGGTTCTCTTTTCTCCATATTCCCAATACAATCCCAATAGTCTTTCTGGTATACATATTTGAATTTTGGATAAGCTATATCAGGAAGAAATTGAAGAAATGTTTGCAGTTATTAAACATGTACTTATGAAAGATTATCTTCAATCAAATAAATCACTATATGATGTAATGTTGAAAACTCATAGACATCAGTAAAGCACTAGTAACAGTCCGTTTTATACATTAATTTAAATTTTAATATTTATTATATTTATACCATATGTGAGTAAAATGTTTAGTGTTTGGGAATAATGTTGGTAATGATATCCTCTTCACATTTTTGTTTGGTTAATACAATCTCTAACATAATTTGAAGTGGTTATTTTCCATTATAGGTAAAAGCTACTTGAGGGAACAAGATACCACTCCTTCAAAACACCAATTTCCACTCATTTTCTACATTTCTCTGCCTGTGCTCAACATTACTGCCATTGTTTTAACAAAGCAGAATACAATAAGAGATTTGTGCTACAGAGAGGAAACTTAAAGTGAGAGGTAGATATATGTTTACTCTTACTAAATTCAGTGAGTCAAGGGGTGCCTGGGTGACTCAATCATTAAGCGTCTGCCTTCAGCTCAGGTTGTGATCCCAGGGTCCTGGGATCGAATCCCATATCAGGCTCCCTGTTGAGGGAGCCTTCTTCTCCCTCCCCCACTCCCCTTGTTTGTGTTCCCTCTCTCGCTGTCTCTGTCAAATAAATAAATAAAATCTTAAAAAAATAAATTCAGGGGAAAAGTACTCATGTTTCATCAGGAATAATCTAAGATTGTAGGTAGAACAATATAAGGAGAGGTCTACGGATACATTTCAAGGCAGTTTGATGTCTTCCTTTTTTTTTTTCTCATTTTACGCATTACTAAAACCATTTGTTTTACCATTAGAATCACTTGGAGATATGACTGCCAAGAGCATAGTGGCAGCCTCTTAGTCTGCCAACACTGTCTAAATAGTCTTATTAATAGTCTATCGTCCAAAGGCTTCTGAGAGTATATAACACTGCATTTCAAGGGAACTTTCAAAAGATAAATTTTTTATATACAGATTGTCAGACAACTTTATTAGAACAGTTCTCTCAACTGAAAATGATATTTATGAACCTGCTTCCAAAATATTTTCCTAAGTATTGATGCTGCTAGTTTGTAAAGTCATTTCTTAACCAGAAATTACATGTCCAGTTCAAAACACAGGCTAGGAGACAGGAGGCAGCATCAGGAAATGGGAAAAAGGGGCACCTGGGTGGCTTAGTCATTAAGAGTCTGCCTTTGGCTCAGGGCCTGTTCCCAGTGCTCAGGGATCTAGCCCTGCATCAGGCTCCTCTGCTGGAAGCCTGCTTCTTCCTTTCCCACTCCCCCTGCTTGTGTTCCCTCTCTCGCTGGCTGTCCCTATCTCTGTCAAATAAATAAAAACTCTTAAAAAAAAGGAAATGGGAAAGAAATTATATTTAGCCTCAGAAAACCTAGTTTTAACACTTAAATCTTGCGTGCAGAAACTTTGATACCTAGAGCAAGTTATTTAATCTCTATTGTTCTTAAAATTATTCTCTATAACTCTATAAAATGGGAGATAATAATACCTTTGCAATGTATCATAAATTTTTGGGTATACCTAATCAGTAAGTGAAATCACCACATTATCTTTAATCAGTCACATACATATTTAGACATAGTTATTCAGCCCTTTATTAATAATTTATGGTATTTTTCCACAGAAGTATTTACCTCTAGTTTTAAGTTCAGGAAATGACAGCAAAAGAAGACACAAATACATGTTATGAGAGAAAGAAAAAAAATAGAAATCTATAGAAAAATTAACTTAAATTTTTGACTGCTACTTTAAAGTTTTGGCTTAATTTGACCTGAGGAGTTAGGGGTATCATAGAATCAGAGGGCATGTCTATACAAATGTCGGCCTATAAGTAATTGGATAAATGTAAAATGAAGATGAGAGCAGTTAATCAATAAAGCAAGGTGGATGATGCCATTTCTTCTAATATTAAGCATCCATCTTTAGATGAATGTATAAAGAAGATGTGGCATATATACAGAATGGAATATTTCTCAACCATAAAAAGAATGAGATCTTGCCATTTGCAACAATATGAATGAACCTAGAGTGTATAATACTAAGTGAAATAAATCAATCAGAGAAAGACAAATACCATATGATTTGACTCATATGTGGAATTTAAGAAATAAAACAAAGGAACAAACATTTTAAAAAAGACAAACAAAAAAGCAGACTCTTTTATTTATTTATTTATTTATTTATTTTATTAGTATATTATGTTAGTCACCATACAGTATATCCCCGGTTTCCGATGCAAAGTTCGATGCTTCATTAGTTGTGTATAACACACAGTGCACCATGCAATATGTGCCCTCCTTACTACCCATCACCAATCTATCCCATTCTCCCAACCCCCTCCCCTCTGAAGTCTTCAGTTTGCTTCTCATAGTCCATAGTCCCTCATGTTTCATTCCTCCTTCTGATTACCCCCCCTTTCTTTATCCCTTTCTTCCCCTACTGTTCATCCTAGTTCTTATGTTCCATAGGAGAGAAACCATATGACACTTGTCTTTCTCTGCTTGACTTATTTCACTTAGCATTATCTCCTCCAGTGCCATCCATGTTGCAGCAAATGTTGACAATTCGTTCTTTGTGATAGCTGAGTAATATTCCATTGTATATATGGACCACAGCTTCTTAATCCAGTCATCTGTTGAAGGGCATCTTGGCTCCTTCCACGATTTAGCTATTGTGGATAATGCTGCTATGAACATTGGGGTGCATACGGCCCATCTCTTCACTACGTCTGTATCTTTGGGGTAAACACCCAGCAGTGCAATGGCTGGATCATAGGGTAGCTCAATTTTCAACTTTTAAGGGACCTCCATACTGTTTTCCAGAGTGGCTGTACCAACTTGCATTCCCACCAACAATGTAGGCGGCATCCCCTTTCTCCACATCCTCTCCAACAATTGCTGTTTCTTGCCTTGTCTATTTTTGCCATTCTAACTGGCATAAGGTGGTATCTCAGTGTGGTTTTGATTTGAATTTCCCTGACGGCTAATGATTTTGAACATTTTTTCATGTGTCTGTTAGCCATTTGTATGTCTTCATTGGAAAAGTGTCTGTTCATATCTTCTGCCCATTTTTTGATTTGTTTATTTGTTTCTCATGTATTGAGTTTGAGAAGTTCTTTGTAGATCTTGGATACCAGTCCTTTATCTGTGGTGTCCTTTGCAAATATATTCTCCCATTCCGTGGGCTGTCTCTTAGTTTTTTTGACTGTTTCCTTGGCTGTGCAGAAGCTCTTTATCCTGATAAAGTCCCATAAGTTCATTTTATCATTTGTTTCTCTTGCATTTGGAGATGTGTCGTGAAAAAGGTTGCTCTGGCCGATGTCATAGAGGTTGTTGCCTATGTTCTCTTCTAGAATTTTGATGGATTCCTGTCTCACATTGAGGTCTTTCATCCATTTGGAGTTTATTTTTGTGTATGGTGTGAGAGAGTGGTCAAGTTTCATTCTTTTGCATGTAGCTGTCCAATTTTCCCAGCACCATTTATTGAAGAGACTGTCTTTTTTCCACCGGATGTTTTTTCCTGCTTTATCAAAGATTAGTTGCCCAAAGAGCCGAGGGTCCATTTCTGGGTTCTCTATTCTGTTCCATTTTTCCATGTGTCTGTTTTTGTGCCAGCACCATGCTGTCTTTGTGATCACAGCTTTGTAGTACAGCTCCAAATCCGGCATTGTGATTCCCCCAGCTTTGTTTTTCCTTTTCAACAGTTCCTTGGAGATTCAGGGCCTTTTCTGGTTCCATACAAATTTAAGGACTATTTGTTCCAGTTCTTTGAAAAATGTCCTCGGTATTTTGATCGGGATAGCATTGAAAGTGTAGATTGCTCTGGGTAGTATGGACATTTTAACTATGTTAATTCTTCCAATCCATGAGCATGGAATATTTTTCCATCTTTTTATGTCTTCCTCAATATCTTTCAAAAGTGATCTATAGTTTCTAGGATATAGGTCCTTTACGTCTCTNTCTTTACGTCTCTGGTTAAGTTAATTTCAAGGTAAGTTATGGTTTTTGGTGCTATTGTAAATGGGATGGATTCCCTAATTTCTCTTTCTTCAGTCTCGTTATTCGTG
>NW_023233015.1:0-932 GCF_002007445.2 Ailuropoda melanoleuca
CAGTGTGCCAGGAACTGTGCTAGGTAGGTCCCTTTATATGCACTTGCTTGATCTCCAGGAAGTAGATACAATTAATATCTTCTTTTGAGGTGAGGGAGCAGAGTCTCAGAGAGATCACAGTAGCAAGAGATGTAGACGTTTTTGAACTTATATTTGTCAGATTTCAAAGGCTTTGTCCTTACTCCCTTCATTATAGGCTTCCCAGATGAGTGGCAATATAACATGAAAAGTGTCATAACAGTTCCTCTGTCTGGGGGCATGGGGCAGGCTTTCATGGGTGATGACTCAGAAGAAGCAATGGACAGAATAGCAACAGGACCCCAGAGGGGGTCCAGGGAATGGAGTCTGCATCTGGAAGAGGACCTTCCTGCCTTTAGACGTCCTCTCAGCTTTATCTCCATCTTTCCCTCTTTCCTTATCAATCAGGGCACAAATATTTACTTTGTACCCAGATTTGGAGAATATGGTGGGAGAAATTCATAGATTGGTCCTTGATCTAAAGGTGCCTACAAAAAACCCAAACCCAAACCAAACAAACTGAAATCTGATTCAGGGGGTCAGGGAACCTGGCCTCACTATTGCACAATAGAATTGACATGGGTTCATACTCTTAAGGAGCCCTTGAGGCTCAAGTGGGGAGCCAGAACCAAGGAGAAGTTTCTCGGCACTTGCTAGAAAGGAACAGCAGCAAGTGCAAACCCAACAGCTGTTTGAAAGAACTCTGAAGAGATATGGAAGCCGGTGGCTGTTTAGATTAGCTTTCTAATTGGCTGAGTGTTAGCAAAGCCTCTTGTGTATACAATGGGAATAGTTAATCTTGTCTATTTGTATATCCACTCTTGTTCTGTCACTCCCTGATCTTCTTAGCTGTCTGCCTCTTACTGTCGGTTTTAGGCCAAGAGAGGCTTTACATCTAAGGGACACTTTCTACA
>NW_023233016.1:0-932 GCF_002007445.2 Ailuropoda melanoleuca
CCACATCAGGCTCTTCCACTGGGAGCCTGCTTCTTCCTCTCCCACTCCCCTTGCTTGTGTTCCCTCTCTCGTTGGTTGTCTCTGTCAAATAAATAAATAAAATCTTAAAATAAAATAAAATAAATGTATTTTTATTTCACACTTTGGAAGGAAATATAGTCAGATATTGCTGTCCTTGTTTTTATATATTTGTCAAGAGGCTCTAATAATGGGTGGCATTAATAATTATTCTTTTTTATTGTCTCTCAGAGCTGCTCCTGAGTATAGCCCCAATGCTACCACATAGCTATACCTCTCCACATCTGAAGTATGCCAGCATATTTACAGAATTCTCTGGAAAGCAGGCTTGAATGTTTGTTTTGTTTTTTTCTCCTCACATAGCTATTCATTGAGGGAACACCAGATATGACTATAGATAAAATGCTGGAAAAGCAGTAGCATCTTAGCAGATGTAAACATGCCAATAGTTAAGCCCAATGTTTTTATGCACCTTCATTCGGCCTGATCTTTTGTGATGATGGAATCTGTGTGTCCTACTTTGTGGCTTGATGATAAGAAAGCCCTAGCTTAAAATGAAAACTTGGATTATGTGGTCACCTGAGTTTCCATAATCAGATTTTTGCTTTTTAACTAGAACCAGAAGCAACAGCATTCCTTAAAAGCAGAGCCACAAATTGTGAAAGAGGGCAAGATTTTACTCAAAACCAGAATCCAAACTGGATTTTAACTAGGAATACTCTAAGGATCCTCACTTTTAGAGATTTAAAATCTTTAATGCTGGCACTAGTATTTGTAGTCCCCAATCTGTCCCTCTCTGCCCCTGCCCCCAGAATATGATAAGCTTTGGGTTTAAACTTTAGTAGAGATGGAACTTTGGATTCTTCTTGGCTCTTCACTTAATAATAGTCTTTAATGACTGGAGTTGCTCAATA
>NW_023233017.1:0-932 GCF_002007445.2 Ailuropoda melanoleuca
CCCCCCCCCCAAAAAAAGCCAAGAACTGCCCCCCACCCACCCAACATGAGTGACTACTTTATTAAAAGTGACAACTGAAGTCTCATTTTGTTTCTCCCACCTGCTAGATAAAAATTATTACAATAGTCATCAACTGGCTTCTGGACAGCATGCAAACCAGAACAAACCCTCACTGCTTAAAACTCCCCAACTCAGCTAACGCAAGCCAAAACCCTATAAGCAGCCCCACCTAAAGCCTCTAAGACACCTGGGTGTGTGGGCTTTGCTTCAGCAAGCTAAAACAAACTTAACTCTTTGATTACAGGTATGTTCCCGGTGGGCTTTGGCAGATAGTCACTAACAGAGCAAACAGGCCAAACATAAGTAACTAATGGGCACTAGGGTAGCTCAGTTGGTTAAGCATCTGACTCTTTTTTTTTTTAGATTTGAGAAAGAGAGCAAGTGTGCATGCACAGAGGAAAGGGCAGAGGGAGAGAGAGAATCCTCAAGCAGATGCCCCACTGAGTGCGGAGCCCGATGCAGGGCTTGATCCCAGGACCCTGAGATTCCCCTGAGGGGAAAAAATATGCCCAGCTCAGTTTTATCTGTGACACCCAGCAAAGTCAATTTTCTAGGTCTCAGTTTCCAGACAAGAGACCTTCCCGAGGCTCTCGAATTTTCACGTTCACAGGAATCTCCCTATGATCTTGCTGGAATGCAGATTCCTGGGCCCCACGAGCAGAAAGTCTGAATCAGAATGTCTCAGAGGGGGCTCAAGGATGAGCATTTCTACCGGAGTGATGCCAATGCCACTGGTTTGAGGACCACAATTTAAACAGCACTGCAGTGGTACCATCGGGCCCAAAGAAAGCAGCCTCAACTAAACAGAAATACAAAGAGTAACCAGACAAAAAGGCTAAAATGTTATCGTTACATTCCAAGGTTATGGGTAA
>NW_023233019.1:0-932 GCF_002007445.2 Ailuropoda melanoleuca
TTTCCACTCCCCCCAAGCTCCCACCCCCCACCTCTGTCATGGAGAGGCACAGCTTGTATCGGGACATCGAAGACCTTGGCAGGTCCTGAATCCTAAAATCAATTTTATACCTTTGGACCCAGGGCTCCCCCAAAACATTTGGCCACAGACCTCTTTTCCCACCAAACTGATGAAATCCTACTGATTTGCCCTTGAGAAAACTCGGTGAGCCTAGCAAATTAATAATACTCATATTAGTAGTCATAGCTGCTCAATCTTTATTGGGTATCATCTATTATCTCATTTAATCCCCTCATAAACACCAAAGTACACCATTAACTCTGGCTTACGGTGAGGAAACAGGCACAGAGAGGTTAAGTAACTTGCCCATCGCGGCACAGCTAGCTATGGTGGACCCTGAATAAAGGTGTATTTCCAAGGTGATCTTTTCTGCTTTGACTTCTCTGAATCAGGCAGAGCACTTGAGGACTGTGGGAAACATTGGCATGCCTGAGAAACATTCCCGATCAGGGTCGAAGGCTCCCGATAAGTCAGCTTGACCGGTCCAAGGACATGCCCCAGCTTGCTCTTGGAGCCTTGAGCCTTCAAAATTTGGGATGCTGGCAACCAGGCAAAAAGTCTCAGGTCAGGCATTAGGGGAGACACAGGGAGGAATAAAAAGTATCTGGTAAATCCCAGGAGTGATCAGGGAGCACGACCCCACTGAGAGGATCCTCCGCGTGCTCCACAGAGGCAAAACCTGGTCTCCTGCTCCCTGCGTGGTCCTTCATGCCAAGCAGGGTTTTCAACCTTGGCACTGTGGACATCGGTGCTGATCATTCTTTGGTGGGGGAGGGGGCTGTCTTGCGCATTGGAGGCTTTCTACATCATCCTTGTTCTCTACCCATTAGATGCCAGGGGCCACTCCTCCTGCCAGCTGTGACAACCAAAAG
>NW_023233021.1:0-932 GCF_002007445.2 Ailuropoda melanoleuca
CTTGAACAGATAAGGAGCTGCTTCTTATAGTTGAGCAAAGAAAGTGGTTTCTTGAGATGGAATCTGCTCCTGGTGAAGATGCTGTGAAGACTGTTGAAATGATAAAAAGTATTTAGAGTATGACATGAACTTAACTGATAAAGGAGTGGTGGGGTTTGAAAGGATTGACTCCAATTTTGAGAGAAGCTCTACTGTGGATAAAATGCTATTAAACAATATAGCATGCTACAGAGAAATCATTTGTGAAAAGAAGTCAATTATCAGCAAATTTTGTTGTTGTCTTATTTTAAGAAATTATAGTCACACCAACCTTCAGCAACCACCACCTTGATCAGCAGCAGCCATCAACACTGAGGCAAGACCCTCCACCAGAAAAAAAGATTATGACTTGCTAAAAGCTGAGATGGTGGTTAGCATCTTTAGCAATAAAGTATTTTTTTAAATAAGGAATGTACATTGTTTGCTTGTTTTTAATGTGAAATACATTAAATCCATTTAAACAAAGATCTCATACTAAAACTTATTAGAATCATGGTTACAGAATACAAAGTAAATGATATAAACCCAAACAGTATAAAACAATAAAATAAATAAGAAAAATCAAGGAGTTGGGAGAAGGGATATGGGAGAACATGTTATTTCATTAGTTAATTATGTCTAAAATTGAAGCATGTAAGAAAAAAAACACATATGACTGAAAACTTTTCTTCAGTGTTTTTTCTTATCCTTAGAAGGATAGTTTAAGAAATAATATCTCCTGTGAAGAAAGAACACTGAGTCAATGTTCACAACTTTCCTTCTGTTAAATTCAAGTGAAATTAAATTTAATACATTTTATTAAAAGTGGTATGATCCCATTTAAGTAGATGTCATCCATTCTATCCACCTATTTATCTGTCATCTGTCTATTCATTCATCCATCAATTGATACA
>NW_023233022.1:0-266 GCF_002007445.2 Ailuropoda melanoleuca
GGAACAGAATAGAGAACCCAGAAATGGACCCTCGGCTCTATGGGCAACTAATCTTTGATAAAACAGGAAAAATATCCGATGGAAAAAAGACAGTCTCTTCAATAAATGGCGCTGGGAAAATTGGACAGCTACATGCAAAAGAATGAAACTTNTACCTCAATGTGAGCCAGGAATCCATCAAAATTCTAGAGGAGAACATAGGCAACAACCTCTATGACATCGGCCAGAGCAACCTTTTTCACGACACATCTCCAAAGGCAAGAGAA
>NW_023233022.1:499-614 GCF_002007445.2 Ailuropoda melanoleuca
TCCAAGATCTACAAAGAACTTCTCAAACTCAACACACGAGAAACAAACAAATCAAAAAATGGGGAGAAGATATGAACAGACACTTTTCCAATGAAGACATACAAATGGCTAACAG
>NW_023233023.1:0-932 GCF_002007445.2 Ailuropoda melanoleuca
TTTTTCACTCCAACAAGTAGAAGTTCAAAGTTGCTGGGATTGACAAATTATTTCAGGACATAAGTGACTATTACAGACTCATCCCTCTAGTGTTCTGCTTTTGGCTTGATATCTTTTTCATTTATCAGATCTTCCTTGTCTTAAGGGATATATACTTTTTAATGTTTAATCCAGCATTTTTCATTGCTTCAGTGGGAGGGCTGATCTGAATAACCTAGGTAACCATGAGCTGTTTTTAAACAGCTGCATACTTCCCTATCATATGCATATGTCAGAGTAATGTAACCACTCTCTCTTATGACGGACATTTGTTTCTCATCTTTTGAAATGATAACTATTATTGCGATGAATGAATTTCTATATCTACTATATCACTATATATATAATCTCAAATACATACATACATTCATTTTTCTGTAGGATAAGTGCTCAGAAGTGGATAATGTATTACACATTTTTACTTTTTTTTTAGATGGGGGAGGGGCCAAGGGAGAGAGAATCTCAAGCTGACCGTGTGCTGAGCACAGAGCCCACATAGGGCTCGATCTTACAACCCTGAGATCATGACCTGAGCTGAAATCAAGAGTCGGATGCTTAACAGACTGAGCCACCCAGGCACCCTGATACATTTTTGCTTTTGACAGCTATTATCAAATTATACTCCATTGCACTAGTAATGTATGAGAGTTTCACCATAACTTTCCTAATTGAGTGTTGTAACACTGGATTTTGGAAAAGGCAATCCTTAAAGCTATGTTCTCAAATGATGTCTTTGCTCATCTAGAAATTGTGGTCATGAGATTGTGATTGTGGTGGGAACCTTCTTGGGTTGGAGCACAACTGCTCTTAAAATCACCATGAGTACTAACAGAGGGCTCAATCATATCTTCAGAGCCCATAGTATCTCTTTTTTCTTCCTAAGCCCTATAGTA
>NW_023233024.1:0-933 GCF_002007445.2 Ailuropoda melanoleuca
AAAAAAAAAAACAGGTATAAAAAAATACATTTTTAAGATACACAACTAAGAAATAGGTTGACATGATTCATCAATTCTTGTTCTTTCAGTGTTTTCCCGAAATTTACCTCTTGTCATTAACCCATATTTTTAGCTTGCTTTGGTACCCAGAGAAGGATACACTCATGAAAAACAAATTTTGGGTAATCAAGCAGAGGAAAAGAAAAAAAAAAAAAAAAGTGTCCAGGATAGTGTGAAGGGAAGTGGGTGAGCTTTGGAACAATTCTGCCTTTGCCAAAAAAAACAATCCCTGAGACCTGGCTGCTCAGGTTCCCGCTGACTCTCAAAGCCTAGATGACTGTCTCTAGCAGTATAGAATCCACCTTATATATTTTGAAATGGGTTTGTACTCCAAATCGCATCTGGTTTATTGACTTGCATTAATAGGGTTTACAGTCAAGCAGGGCTCTGGTAAATAGCACATTTGCATCAACTCTCATTACTCCAAGTTCTTCATAGGCTCCATTCACTCTTTGTAGCCCAAACCTGGTTTTCTTGCTTAAAAGTAGGCACAAAGTAGCCCTAATATCTAGCTGCTCATACCAGAAAACTGTTCCTGAAACTCATGTTGGAAAGTCATCTTTATAATTTCAGAACAGCATTTTAGGATACAGATCTGTCGGTCACTGCGAACATTATAAAGCCTGGTGACCAAGAGGCCTGGCACGGGTCAAGCAGTAACACATACAGAGCCTTGGGATACACACAGTACGTTGGCAAGCTAATGGCTAGGATGTCCCAAGGAATGTCTGTCTCTGACCTGTCCCTCTGCTGGTGAGGAACCGTCCAGGGGCAGGAGTGAGCACATGGCCAACATCTGCATTCAGGTCTAGATGTCACCTGGATTATGACCTACACAATTAGGATATAGCCTCACTGACTTAGTTCCAAACA
>NW_023233025.1:0-4088 GCF_002007445.2 Ailuropoda melanoleuca
TGAGTGCTCTTTGCCTGGTTATCACCAAGCCTTGCTCCCTCTGCGGCCAGCGTGGCCCACATGATCTTCCTGTGGAACCTTCCTGACCACCACACTCCTGTCCACGTGAAATGCTGTGTGTCTCCCTTCATTCCCTTCCCATCTCCCATCATCCGACTTTTCACCACATGTCTGCAGCATCTTGAACAGTGCATGACATGCAGACTCTGGGTTCTGGGAAAATATATTTTCCAAGAAGTAAATTCAAGAAAGGGAGCAAACAATAAGTCAGGGTCCCAGAGAAAGTGCAGTGGGGTTGCGTGGGGGCGCACAGGGAAGAAACCTACCTGGGGTGGACGTGGACCCGCAGGGGAGAGGGACGGGGGAGGGTGATGGTTCTTTCCATGGCTCTCGTTCTTCCCCGTGGCCACACTTCCCTTGGCCTTCACAACCCTAGTTCTGGGGCACCTTAGGACACCTGGTGCATGGTGGGCACTAAGCAGGGCCCTGCAGTGCTCCCATCCCAGCAGCACCAGCACCCCTGATATGGGGCCAGGGAACCCTAGGTGACACCATGGGTGGTCACCAAGGCATGCTACCAAATGTCCCCTCCTGCTGCACCTCCTCTCCCAGTGACCCCTCCCTTTGACCCCCTCCCCCTGGCCACTTCCCCATGACCCCCTCCCGCTGACCTCCTTCCCCTTGACCCCTCCTGCTGACCCTTTTCCCCTTGAAACCCCCTCCCCACATCCATATCCGTATGATTCCCTCCCCTAGACTCCCTCCGCGGGCTGGGGTTTGGGTCACCTAGGATTTAATCGCTTCCCCTGAGCAGGCTTGAAGCGCTAGTGCCCACAGACCACGCCCGCAGCCCCGCAACAACCGATCCACACCCCGTGCGCGGCTGATTGGCATCCAGCCAGAGAGACCTTGGATCCGGATTGGGCACGTGGCAGACGTGTCACCGCCCAGCTCCTGCCCTGAAGCCGGTCCCAGAGAGGTGGCGTAGGGTCGCGGGACCCTTCCGGGGGCTGAGGGCACTGTGAGGCGGGGCAGGAGGCGTGAACCGGCCACACCCCAGACGCCCGCCCAACTCCAGCCCAGACCGTAGACCCCCGCCCACCTCCAGCCCGGGCCCTGGCGTCCCGCCCACTCCCACATGGATCCCGGTCCACCTCCCGCCCAGACCCCAGAGCCCTGTCCACCTCCCACCAGGAGCCCGGGACCCTCGCCTACCAACCCACCGGACCCCGGAGCCCCGTCCCCCTCTTTCCCGGACCCCGGCGCACCTCCCGCCCAGACCGCAGAACCCAGCCCACCTCCCTCCCGGACCCCGGACCCCAGCCCACCTCCCGCCCAGACCCCAGAGCTCCGCCCCTCTCCCTCATGGACCCGGAACCCCAGCCCACCCCCCACTTGGATTCCAGAGCCCCGCCCACCTTTACCCAACTCTGGACGCCGGCCCACCTCCTGCCCAGACCCCAGACCCAGGCAGGTGTTGGCGCTGGGGGACCAGAGGACTACCGGAGCGGGCTGAGAGGCCCCCAGGACCCCAGGTTTCTCTCGGATCCGTACCCCAGCCCTGGGTGTCCAGGGGCACTGGGCGGAGGAGACCAGGCCTGTGGGACCCCGAAGGGGGGGGACACCTTTCCATGAGTGAATATGGGATTTTCAGGGCCTGGAACAGTCCCCAAAGACTTTGCAGGGACCTGCACCCTGTACTGGAGCATACACTGTGGGACTGGTTTTCCTCCCTTGCAACCGGTCAGAAGCCTCTCTGAGCCTCATTTTCTTCATCTGTAAAATGGACGTAATACTCTACCTTGTAACAGTGTTCATTAACTGATATTTTCAACCAGCGCCGAAGGGGTGGAGTACATGTAATTGGCTAACATTTTGGTGCCTTTGAATGTTGTAAGATGCAGGGAACTCCCATCTCACGTAAGGTGCAACTAAATCTTCTCATTCGCACTCAGTCATCAGCATTCAGATGAAGAAAGGGAAGGTTTTATGTTTTCCCAGTTTTATTGAGATATGATTGACATTCAACCCTGTATGAGTTTAATGTGTGCGGCATGGAGACATGACATGCATGGACGCTGCAAAATCATTGACACAATAAGTTAACATCCATGCTTTTCCTTGTGGTGAGAACTTTTAAGACTTTTCTCTCTTAGCAGCTTTCAAATACAGCACACAGCATTGTAGACTACGGTCACCATGCTGTACATCACGTCCCAGGAGTTATGAATTCTACAGCTGGAAGTTTGTACCTTTGGCCACTTTCCTCCAGTTCTTTCCCTCCACCCCTCAGTTTTGTTAACCACTAATCCGTTCCCTGTATCTACACATTCAGGGGTTTTTAGATGCTACCTGTAAGTAAGGCCATACAGTATTTGTCTTTGACTTGCTTCATTTAGCATAAGGCCCTCAAGGTCCACCTGTGTGGTTACAAATGGCAAATAACATAGCATTATGGGTCTAGACCATGTTTTCTTTCTCCATCTGTTCATCGATGGTCACTTAGGTTGTTTCTCTATCCTGACTAGCATAAATAAGGCTGCAGTGAACATGGGGAGGCAGATAGATAATTTTACGAGTGTTCTCGTTTCATTCAGATACATTCCCTGAAGCAGAATTGCTGGATCACATGATAGTTCAATTTTTAATTTTTTAAGGAACCGTGTTCCACAGTGGCTGCAGCAATTTTCATTGCCACCAGCAGCGCACGCGGGTCGCGTCTTCTCCACATCCTCACCAACACTTGTTATCTCTTGTCGTCTTGGTAATAGGCACGCATGCTCAGAGACGTGCGGTGAAATCTCGCGGTGTTTGGAATTTGCATTTCCCCACTGATGAGGGATGCTGAGCACCTTTTCACGCACCTGTTGGTCACATGTATGTTTTCTTTGGAAAAATGTCTATTTAGATCCTGTGCCCATTTTTCAATCAGATTGGGGTATTTTGTTGTTCTCATTGCGGTTTTTGCTATTCCGTTGTATGATTCTGTATATATTTTGCAGATTAGCCCACTGTCAGTTCTATGCTTTTGACATGTTTGCTCCCATTTGGAAAGCTTCCTTTTCATTTTGTTCTGTGAAGTTTGTGCGGCACTTTGTTCATTGGATGTAGTACACTTGTTTATTTTTGCTTTTCTCTTGGTGTCCAATCCAAAAAATCATTGACAAGACAATGTCCAGGAGATTTCCCAATATGTTTTCTTCTAAGAGTTTTTTGTTTTCAGGTCATTAATCCATTTTGAGTTGATTTAGTGTATGGTGTAAGAGAGGGGTCCGGATTCATTCTTCCGCATGTGGCTGTCCTGTTTTCCCAGCACCATTGACCAAGACCCTAATGCCCCCATTACACATTCTGGCCTTCTTTTCCTCCAGTTAATTGACCATATACATATGGGTTTATTTCTAGGTTCCCTATTCTGTTCCATTGGTCTATGTGTCTGTTTTTATGCCAATACTATTCTGTTTTGATTACTATAGCTTTGCAATAGGTTTTTTTAAATTTTTTTTTTATTATATTATGTTAGTCACCATACAGTACATTCCTGGTTTTTGATGTAAAGTTTGATGGTTCATTAGTTGCGTATAACACCCAGTGCACCATGTAATACGTGCCCTCCTTACTACCCATCACCAGCCTATCCCATTCCCCCACTCCCTCCCCTCTGAAGTCCTCAGTTTGNGTTTTTATGCCAATACTATTCTGTTTTGATTACTATAGCTTTTCAATAGGTTTTTTTAAATGTTTTTTTTTATTATATTATGTTAGTCACCATACAGTACATTCCTGGTTTTTGATGTATAGTTTGATGATTCAGGGGTGCCTGGGCGGCACAGCGGTTAAGCGTCTGCCTTCGGCTCAGGGCGTGATCCCGGCGTTATGGGATCGAGCCCCACATCAGGCTCCTNTCTCCTCCAGTGCCGTCCATGTTGCAGCAAATGTTGAGAACTCGTTCTTTTTGATAGCTGAGTAATATTCCATTGAATATATGGACCACAACTTCTATCTTTCTTTCTTTTTCTTTCTTTCTTTCTTTCTTTCTTTCTTTCTTTCTTTCTTTCTTCCTTCCTTCCTTCCTTCCTTCCTTCCTT
>NW_023233025.1:4094-4259 GCF_002007445.2 Ailuropoda melanoleuca
AAATGTTGAGAACTCGTTCTTTTTGATAGCTGAGTAATTTTCCATTGTATATATGGACCACAACTTCTATCTTTCTTTCTTTCTCTTTCTTTCTTTCTTTCTTTCTTTCTTTCTTTCTTTCTTTCTTTCTTTCTTCCTTCCTTCCTTCCTTCCTTCCTTCCTTCC
>NW_023233025.1:4355-5140 GCF_002007445.2 Ailuropoda melanoleuca
TTCTTCGACAGAGATAGAGACAGCCAGCGAGAGAGGGTACAGAAGCAGGGGGAGTGGGAGAGGAAAAAGCAGGCTCATAGCAGAGGAGCCTGATGTGGGGCTCGATCCCATAACGCCAGGATCACGCCCTGAGCCGAAAGCAGACGCTTAACCGCTGTGCCACTCAGGCGCCCCTGGACCACAACTTCTTAATCCAGTCATCTGTTGAAGGGCATCTCGGCTCCTTCCACGATTTAGCTATTGTGGACAAAGCTGCTATGAAAATTGGGGTGCATATGGCCCTTCTCTTCACTATAGCTGTATCTTTAGGGTATAGGTTTTGAATCAGGGTGTGTGCACACTTCCAGCTTTGTTCTTCTTTCTCAGCTTTGCTTTGGCTATTTAGAGTCTTTTGTGGTTCCATACAAATTTTATAATTGTTCTATTTCTGTAAAGAATGACATTAGAGTTTTTATAAGGCTTGCATAGCATCTGTGCATTGCTGTGGGTAGTATGGAATTCTAACAATATTAATTCTTACAATCCTTGAGCCCGGAATATCTTTCCATTTATTTATGTCTTCAATTTCTTTCAACAATGCCACGTCATAATTGTCAATGTCAGGACTTTTATCTTCTTAGTTAAATGTATTCCTGGTTATTTCATTGTTTTTTTTTAAAGATTTTATTTATTTATTTGACAGAGATAGAGACAGCCAGCGATAGAGGGAACACAAGCAGGGGGAGTGGGAGAGGAAGAAGCAGGCTCATAGCAGAGGAGCCTGACGTGGGGCTCAGTCCCATAAT
>NW_023233025.1:5198-10520 GCF_002007445.2 Ailuropoda melanoleuca
ATTGGGGTGCATATGGCCCTTCTCTTCACTACAGCTGTATCTTTAGGGTATAGGTTTTGAATCAGGGTGTGTGCACACTTCCAGCTTTGTTCTTCTTTCTCAGCTTTGCTTTGGCTATTTAGAGTCTTTTGTGGTTCCATACAAATTTTATAATTGTTCTATTTCTGTAAAGAATGACATTAGAGTTTTTATAAGGCTTGCATAGCATCTGTGCATTGCTGTGGGTAGTATGGAATTCTAACAATATTAATTCTTACAATCCTTGAGCCCGGAATATCTTTCCATTTATTTATGTCTTCAATTTCTTTCAACAATGCCATGTTATAATTGTCAATGTCAGAACTTTTATCTTCTTAGTTAAATGTATTCCTGGTTATTTCATTGCTATTGATGCAATTGTAAATGGGGTTGTTTTCCTTTTTTTTTTTTTTTGAGAATGCAATGCTTTAAAAGCATTTTAAACNGTCCCATAATGCCGGGATCATGCCCTGAGCGGAAGGCAGATGCTTAACGACTGAGCCACCCAGGCGCCCCTGGTTATTTCATTGTTATTGATGCAATTGTAAATGGGGTTGTTTTCCTTTTTTTTTTTTTTTTTTAGAATGCAATGCTTTAAAAGCATTTTAAACAATGTTGTTATAATGTACCATAAAGCAAATATCAAAGAAAATGTTTTTATCAATATCTTCTCTGAGTGTGGATAAATTAACTCAGAAATCACAAAGGTAATTTAAAAAAACATAATGGAAATTTTAAAAATACACTTATTAAAACTTACAGTCAAGAATAAATCATTCTTTGAAATTGGATTATACTTACATGTGAAGGCTAATTTTTAAAAAGTGTGAAATGCAGCTAAAGCAGTAATTCCAGAGATGTTTATAGCTTTATATGTTATAATTAGAAAAAAAGAGGGGGTCAAGATTATTGGCTGTATAACATAAGCAAATTAGAAATAGAATAACAGAACAACACAAAAGTCAATAGAAGAGAGAAAATAAAAATGTTAGGGTGGAAATTAATAAAGTGAGAAATATTAATNGCAAAAGTCAATAGAAGGGAGAAAATAAAAATGATAGGGTGGAAATTAATAAAGTGAGAAATATTAATACCATAGAGACAGAATACAAAAGGGATTTGGCAAAAATTAAAAACATGAAAATCCCTGGCAAAATTGATTGAAGGAAAATGGAAGGGAGTGGGAGGTGGGAGGGGAAATGAGGGAGGGAGGGAGAGAGAAGGCATAGTATATAAGTAATCTTAGACATTGTGGTAGCGGAATAATGGTCTCCCAAAGTGTCCACGTCCTAGTCCCCAGAACCAGTGACTGTGACCTCACGTGGCAAAAAGGACCTTGCAGATACGATTAAGGCAAGGACCTTGAGATGGAGACGTCCTTGATTATTCAAATGGCCCAATATATTCCCAAGCGTCCTTGATATGGGCTGAGGGAGGAGTGTTCAGCGTAAGGTGGTATAAGGAGGAGTCTGCTCACTGTTGTTGGCTTTAAAGATGGAAGACGGGGCGTCAAGTCAAGCAATGGGGATGATTTCTAAAGCTGCACAATGCACGGACCAGATTTCCCCTTGAAGCCTCTGGAAAGGAGCACAGCCCTGCGCACATCTTGACTTTGTCTTTGTGAGAGTTGTGTCACCCTCTGACCTTCAGAAGTCTAGATAATAAATCTGTTGTTTCCAGACTAAGTTTGTGGTGCTTTGATACGGGAGCAACAGAAGAGCAATCCAGGCATGGAGAGCGGGACCATAGCATCATATCATAAGTAGCTCTACGCTGATAAATTCGAAATCGTAGAATCCCTGGATAAATTCCTAGAAAAAGCTAACGTACCGATACTGACTGGAGAAAGCTTACGAGACCTGAAAAGTTCAAAAACCACTATAAAAATTAAGTAAAAATTACCCAGCAAAAAAATAGAAGCTCCAGTTGGTTTTGTTGGCTCGCTTTACCAGATATTCAAGGAAGAGAGAATTCAAATTTTATTTTATTTTAAATATCTATTTACTTATTTTGGAGAGAGCGTGTGCACACGGAGGGGCGGAGGGAGAGGGAGAAGAGAAGCAGACTCCCTGCCGAGCACGGAGCCTGATATCAGGAACTGAGCCAAAACCAAGAGTTTGATGGTTAATCGACTGAGCCACCCAGGCACACTTCGAATTTTAAACAAACTCTCCCAAGGAGCAGAGAACGTCCCCAATTTGATGAGATTCGTTTAGACTTGATAAGGACAGTATGAGAAAGGAAATGGCAATCTCACTCATGAACTTAGAAAAAAAAATCCTTCAAAAAATTAGGCAATTGAATCAGCAGTCCTTTAAAAGGATCATACATCCCAGCAAGCCAAAATTGTTAAAAGTTAGAAAATCTATTACTTCTGAATCCCCACTGGAGAAACTATATGTTCATTCAATAACTGCAGGAAAGAGAGTTCATTAAATTCAAACCCCATTAATAATAAAAGCTCCCAGCATGTGGGAATGAAAGTGAACTTCCTTAATCTGATAAAGGGCATTTCCACGTGTATCAGGTGGGCGATTAATCACAGCCGGTAGAAATTTAAGTTGATCCAAATATTTGCAAAGAATTGGTGTCAGCTAGTGACACGGAAGACGCGTGTACGCTGTGACCTAACATCTCCAGTCCTGGATGTCCATCTTAGGGGCAAGAAAGGGGTTCCCAGGGAGACATGCTCGTGAAGATTCGTGGAATTGTGGCTCATAACAGCACCAACTCGAGTGTCCAGAGTGCCCATCAGCTGGAGAATGTACTAGTCATCTCTGATGTATTCAATAGTTCATTCTTTGAGAGCACTGAGAACGAGCGAACTTCATGTTGAAGGTAAAAACGTCTCAGAAAAATAGATAGAGTATGACACTATTTATATCCAGGACCAAGAACATGGAAGTGGAAAAAGACATATGAGAGAGAAACAGATTGAGAGAGGGCAGGAAGTGTTGGTGATTAAAGCAATGAACTAAAGCAACGGAATGACAACCACAAAATCAAGGCTCTTCCAGTTACCCCCAGGGATGGAAGGAGACACAAATGGGGACGTTGATATATTCTAATTACACCCTGTTTCTTAAACCGGGTGGTAGGTAAGCGGGTATCGGTTATATTGTTGTTCCTATCCGTACGTGTGCTATGCGTGTTGTTGGGTGTGTGGAATATGTCATTAATTCTCATGATATGCTGCCACAAGATGGGACGGGACACTGGGTTGTGGGTTCGGCTGAGTCACCTACGGGGTGCCTCATATGGAATGAATGACAGCCCGAACAGAAAAAACTCTGTAATAAACTCTTAGAGTGGTCCATACCTGCGGACTGCATGGGAACTTTGAGGTATCGCAGCCAGCTCGCAGACCCGAGGAGCTAGATACTGTTTGCAGTCGTCCGACTAGTTGAAGCATGACTAAAATGGACACACACATCTCTGTACTTTCAGCCCAAAGCACATTTTATTATCACAGGATGTTACTTCCTATGAATACTATTTAATTGGCCTATTACTTCAATTAATAATGTCTGTTTTCAGAAGAGGGAATGTTTAGGGGATTTTAGAAAATGGTAGCAGTTTACCCCTCAGATTACTTGGTTAACATTACTGACCTTCCACAGCACAGCCCTCCTGTCTAAGTCTTATTTGGGAAGGAAATAAGAGGAGATGAAAACAACATTATTGTGAACATACACTGAGTAATAGCCTTTCTACAGATGCTTCAAATCTTGGCTGCATCTAACCCAGCAGGGCCAACTTCTTAGAGCTACAAAGGGCGGGGCTCCTTGTTTTCCTGGTATTCTGCTTATTAAACAACACAGAAATAATTTGAGGCGGGGGCGCCTGGGTGGCTCACTGCGTGAAGCGTCTGCCTTCAGCTCAGGTCATGATCNCAAAGGGCGGGGCTCCTTGTTTTCCTGCTTATTAAACAACACAGAAATAATTTGAAATAATTTGAGGCGGGGGCGCCTGGGTGGCTCACTGCGTGAAGCGTCTGCCTTCAGCTCAGGTCATGATCCCAGAGTCCTGGGATAGAGCCCGCATCCAGCTCCCTGCTCAGTGGGGAGCCTGCTTCTCCCTCTCCCTCTGTGTCAGGAATTGGGAGCAGATAAATGGACATTTTGTGTTCTGTCACAAAGCTGTGACAAAACCCTGTTGAAGAAAGTGGAGAGGCAGACAGGGCAGTGGGGAATTAGAACATGTGAGCATCCTGGGGTGGGTTGAACATTCCCTGGAAGGGTCGGGGAANGGAATTAGAACATGTGAGCATCCTGGGGTGGGTTGAACATTCCCTGGAAGGGTCGGGGAACGGACGTGGAGCCCCACGCGCCCTCTCTGAGTGTCTGCCAGTTTGCGTGGGGGTCTGCGGGGGTCAGGAGGCTCGGCCTGTTTGGGGCACTGAGATAAAGCTGCGCTAGGAGGCTGAAGTCTGGGGAAGAAAGTTGCCGAGACGGGGCTGAGCAGGAGCAAGGACACCCTGTTCCCGATAAGAGCTGAGGACTGCACGTCCTTCTGCGTGCGGATAGGAAGGGGCCAGAGGGAGGTCACCCCTCAGCCTCAGGATTTAGATAAGATGGGAGGAGAGGGAAGGTGTGGATGGTCAGCCCCACGGGGTTGCTTGAGGCTGGAATCCTCGTGGAGGGAGCGTCAGTGAAGCTGACAGCCCCAGACGTGCTCCGTGTCGGTGGCTGGTGCGGCTCCCAGCTACCCAAGCGAGCTAGAAGCTGCAAACTGGCTAATGGATCCGATTGCTGCAGCCCTCCTGGTCTCGGCCTCTGCTGCTCAGCAGCCTCAGGCCCCCAAATTCCCAGAGCCCGCGGGGTGCCTCCTGTCCACTCCACCACCTGGGCTTCTCCCCAGACCAGACGACAGCGGGAGTGAGAGCAAGGGCCGTTGTCCTCCAACACGTGGCTGGGGCTCGATATGCCCTACTTCTCACTAACGGAGAGCCTCAGGCCAAGGGGACAGTTTTGGAGTGCAGGTGCTCTTCGAGTCATGGCCTGCTCCAGCTGTGTGTCTTGCTAGGCATGGATGACGCCTATGCTTGTCAGCACTGAGAACTGCAGCTTGTTGTGGGCAGAACCAGGGCTCTCGGAACAGAAAAGAAACTTCTAGATCATCCATAGGAGTCTTCTTTCTTTGTCCCTTCTTTAACATTCTTTCCCAGCTCCAGTTCTTCAAACTTGGGACTATTCAACCAGAGGCTTGGTCTGGAGGAGAAGAGGGTGGGGGAGGAGATGGAGGAGGGAGTTGGGGGAGAGTGGGGGAGGGGTGAGGAAGGGGTAGAGGGGAGGGGATGGGAGA
>NW_023233025.1:10620-25236 GCF_002007445.2 Ailuropoda melanoleuca
CCCCGGGGGTGGAGGCGGGGGTCCTTGAAGGGCGCGTCCAGCGGGTTATTCGCGGGGCCTCGGACTAGTTGTTTTTTTTTTTTTTTCCCTTTTTCCTTTGAAAGTCTCCCTTTTGCCAAATGCTCCCAAATTCGCTAAAGCCCGCCGATTTGTGAATTCTGGGCTGCCCGCTGCCCGAGGTTTGCGGGTCGGGCGCAGACAGCTCGGGTGTCCCTTGTTTCCCAGGAACAGTGAAGGTAGCGGACCCAGCGCAGCCCCCAGCTTTAGTGTGGTGACCCTGTGCCTTCAGCCCAGCAGACAGTGCAGGTAATGGGTGTCCTCCTAGCTCCTCTGAGCACGGACAGCGCAGGTGACGGCCCGCGTGCAGTCCCCAGGCTTCAGAAGTGTGTCCCCTGCGCCGTTGGGCACAGATACTTCGGATAAAGGACCACAACAGGTAGCCACCCCTCCTTCAGTGGGGTGCCCCCTGTCCCCTGGCACAGACAATGCAGGTAATGGGCCCTTGAGCAGCACCCCAACTTCAGGGTGTCCCCTATCCTGCATACAGAAAGTGCAGTTAACAGACCATGAGCAGCACCCCCAAGTTCAGCAGGTGTACCCCTTCCAGCTACGCACAGGGGTGGCAGTAACAAGCCCACGAGCAGCACCCCCCAACTTCAGCATTGTGCCCCGTGTCCCCAGGGATGATGGTAATGGGCTGTCGGGATCCTGCAGGAAAGTCCTCCAGGTGGGGGCTTGGAGGCTGGAGTAAACCAGACCCCACTCAAGTTCCATGAGAAATGAGGAGTTGAGGTGTTTATTTGGAAGAGTAATTTCCCTTTTTCTATAGAGACAAAGTCGTTGGTCTACTTTAGGATGAAGGGAATTGCTACTTAAGGAATAAGTGTGTTTCCCCTTCTCCCAGAAAGTGAAGCAGGTGTACAGGCCGCAGGTGCCTACTTATTCCCACCTGACGACACTTCTCTGTAAGACCCTGAGTTTTGAACATAAACACTTGAGTAAATGATTCAGCTTGTCACACGGCATCAACGTTCAGAAGAAACAGCAGATATATTTGATGTAATGTACTATTCATGTCGGTGACTCACTTTTGCTAGAGGTAAAACTTTTCATTAACTCAAACCTCATGGGCTTTTGTCGTTTCTCTAGTTGAGCCACAAAGGAAGACTTAAGTAGCTCTCAGTATTCCGGATTTGGTGCAAGAGTTACTTAGTTTCCCTGCAGGTAGAGCATTGCAAGGGATAACATTTTCTCTGTTCCCTTATTGCTTACAAAGGTATCCTGAACATCTGTTTCCTAGGAAATCACTTTTGTTAGAAAGGGAAGATGAGATTTACTGTTTGTGTGTTTTTAAAATATAATTTGCTACTTAATCGAACGGCATTTATTTGATTGGCCCGAGGATAGGATTTAGGCCAACATCTAGGATTAGGTGTATTGTGTNCCTAGGAAATCACTTTTGTTAGAAAGGGAAGATGAGATTTACTGTTTGTGTGTTTTTAAAATATAATTTGCTGCTTAATCGAACGGCATTTATTTGATTGGCCCGAGGATAGGATATAGTGGCCACCATCTAGGATTAGGTGTATTGTGTTTTTTTGTCGTCAGATACAGACTTTGATGATGTCTTGTCGTTTGTCTAAGATGCTGTTTCCTAATTGATCAGTCTTTGCACCGGAAGAGTTACAGTGAGGGTAGATAAAAATTCAAAATTATTCAGGATAGCCTTTTACCTTTTAAAAGTTGAGCTTGACTTCCTAATTTTACTGTATGTATCATCTAGATATTCTGAGGTGCCGTATTTTCTCAGTAGTTTCTTTTGTGGTGGAGTCAGAAGGAGAGTCTTTGGGAATTCCTTTGGATAGAGGCATGCTCGTGGCTTCAAGGGGCTTGGCCTCAGGAGCCCTGGCCTGAGTTCTGGAACTGCTTGCCTGACGCTGGGTGAGTCAGGTTATCCCACAGAGTTTCTGTTTCCTACTTATGAAATTGCTGGAAGGTAATATCTATGTCTTTTTATACAGAAACTGTTCTGCCTGATGAAGAACAACTAAAAATGAGGTGATTTGGGCTGTATTATTCTATAAATAATAGTTTAAAAAACCCCTGTTGTATATTTTATTGCACAAAGAGTCCTCAGAGGGCTGCAATGAAAGATTGAGATCTCAGAGCACGTTCATGTTCCATGGATACGTTACTTACAGTTTGCACAGGTAGGAAGGTAAGTGGAGAGAAATACGACAGAAGGGGGAAGAAGGTGTGAAACATTCATTAGGTAGGTAGCCTTCTACCTTTCTCAGGAAAGCCTTGGGCCAGTGTACTTTTGGAAGAAGAGGGGGAATCCTGTGGCTTTGCTGCAGACAGGGGAGTTCCAGGTCTGGGTAAAGCTGACAGGGGCCCCAAAGGAGAGCTGAGTGCATTCTGCAGCAGGGTGTGGGCAGGGCGGGCTTCAGGGGTGGCTGGGAGTCTCCCGTGTGACAGTTGTGACAGGTGAGGGCTGCGAGCAGGTTCCTGGCTGAGGACAGGAGAGGCACAGGTGGAGAGCTGGCCAAGCACCTCCTTCTGGGCCACCAGCCTCACCCAACACACACAACCTCATAGTCTGTCCCTGTCACTCCAGTTCAGACTGTCAGAGTTGCCAGGCCGAGACGTTTGTTGGTGCTTCTTTCTTTGCATGTGTGTGAAGTTTCAAAACTTTGATTATGGGAATGACAGGTCATCAGAACGTCTGTTACTCTTTTATTTTCTGCTCTTCTTTAAGTCACTGCAGTGAATCGTACCTGCTAGTGGAAGGGGCTATCTGTGGGTTATTTCCTATTTTAATTAAACAATGGGAAAACGACCTTTTGAAATATTAAAAAAAATCCTTCGTGAGTGTTCATGTTTTTTCTCTTCCAGGAACCAACTTCCAGTATGAGACATTATTTTTTAAAGTAAAACCCAGCCTCCGAGCTGTCACAGGGCATGTGCCCTCTGTGAGGGGGACACATGGAGAAGGGGTGTAGGTTGTTCAGGAGCTCGGGGAGTGGCTCAGTGTGCTTCCACAGGAGATCGAGCCCCCTGTTAGCCTTCTCTGGCGGGGGGCTGCTTACCTTGTGGCTTATCCTGGGTTCCGGAAGCTTGAGTCACTTACGACTTGAACTGGGGAGTTTACGAAGAAAACAAAGAAGGGTGAAGGGTGCCCGTATCCTTTGTCCTCGGACAACTCCATATAGCAAAGGGGCTCTTCACCTGTGAGGCGTGTTGGGATCCCTGAGGGTGTGGGTTTTGCTTCATGGGCTGAGGTTGTGTCTTCGTCCTTATCTGGACCAGAGCCGTGTTGTCTGGCTGTGGAGATCCAGACCCTTACATGTGGACATTATTATTTTTAAGAAAGAAATATGGACATTTGCTTTGAGATAGAAATACCAAATGGAAAACTGCAAAGTTGCATGTAGACATGATGATCAAACGTGGGGATCTCTCATTAGTAGGGCCAACAATGTAGAGGCGCCCATATGAGAAGGGCCAAGGAATCACGTTTGATAGAAGTGTGCTGGGCACACGCAGTGTTTTGTTCTCTTATTTGCCCTGTTCCTCTGAACGGAAAAATGGAGTGGTGACTGGAGCTTGATTTCTGATTTTATGGAATGAGAGACAAGTGAATTGAAAGAGCAGTGTTCATGCTGACGTGGTGCTCAGTGCCCAGTGAGCGAAGGTGGGAAGCTGGGACTTGGGAGCGTTGGTGTTCAGGGAGGAAGTTGTCTGAGTTTCCAGCACATCGAGTCACTTGGCTGGTCTGCCTAATCCAGCCAGGTCCTGCCTTTTTAACAGCAGCTTGAGAATGGCTTGAAACCCTAGGGCATTGGCTAAGCAGTCTAGATGAGACACTGTGTGGGCCAGTGTAGACACAACCCAGGGAATTCCAGAGCTAATGATGAGCACATTTCTGAGGCCGGAGTTTGCTTCTCTGTGAGAAGCGTTGAGCTGGAGTGGAAAGAATTCACTCTGTCTTTTCACTCACCGTGTGAGCAGGTCTGAGCCTGGCAGGGCTGATTGGATCAGACAGCTGAGAGGTTGTGGGCTGTTGCTTGCTCCCTCCCAAGGACAGGGACTGGGCTCCCCGCCCGGCCAGCCCTCTTGCTGCACAAGTGATAAGAAGGTTGCTTCGTGTTTGGTTCTGGAGCCCACGGCTCAGCAGGGTGGTGGCAAGCAGCCCACAGGCAGCGCTGGTCATGCCCAGTGTGTCACCTGCTCCCTGGGGAGGAGATGCTGCCAGATGTCATCTGTGTGGGTTCCGTGCATTCAGCCAGCAGAAGCCNTGTGTGGGTTCCATGCATTCATCCCAGCAGAAGCCCTTCTTCCAGAGCCGGACCCCTGAGAAATCCTCTCTCCACGTTCCTGTGCTGTGTGCAACAGGTCCCTTTTTCTTTGGACCTTGAACTCTCCACTCCTGCCGTTAGGTGCCGAGGCCACACAGGACCCCAGTCTCCGTGAAGGCCCAGGTCTGCGTGGGGCGGACGTTTGGGACTGAGGCCGAGCCTGGGCAGCCTGCTGACACGGCTGCAGGCTCCTTCCTGAACACCGGTTTGTGAGGACGTCACAGGAACGAGGGACAGGTGCACAGGTCTGCCTGAGCACAGGAGGGTTCCGGACACCAATCCCAGGTGGTTGGTGCAGGGAGGAGAGTTGTCTGTTTCCCAGGACCTCGGCCAGAGGGAGATTTGGACCCTGGGAAGTGTCTCTGCTCAGCTTTCTGGGATGAGCACCTCAGCAAGGGGAGGAAGTGTGTGTGCTCACCTGTCATTGAGGAGGGTGTCTGGTTTCAGGTTTCGTGTGCAGGTGGATTCCTCATGTGGCTCATTTTCCTGATGGTGTTCAGGGTGCAGTAGGTAGACCCCCTTGTCCCGGGCATCCTGGCTGTTCAGGAGCCCTGGGGCACCTCTCCCCCCAGGGCTTTGGACCAGGAAATGGGAGGGAATCAGTGGTGAAACCATCAGTGTAGACCTCCACTTCACCCCTGCTGAGATGGACTGGTGACTTTGACAACTGCTATGGAAATATGAAGCAGGTGACTGGGCTGGGGTGCTGAAGGGAAGGTGGGGGTGGTGCTTGCTATTCACATAGGGGCCAGGTAGGACTTCACTAGGAAGGTGATACTTGAGTCAGTATCTAAAGAAGGTGAGTGATATCACATCAAGAGCATTCAAAATGGAAGAGAAAGCATGTGCAAAGGCCCTGGGGTAGGACAGGAGCATACCAGGTATGTCCAGCAGCAGCAAGAAGGGCCCTGTGGCCACAGGAGACAGCTTAGGACATGATCTCAGAGAGGTGACAGAGGGTGACAGAAAGCCATCGCAGGGCCCTGACCCCAAGAGACCCTGTTTCACTGGGCTATCCTGGCTACAGTGTGGAGAACAGATGATACAGGGTTGAGGATGGGCAAGGGAGGTCAGTGATGAAGCTTTTCCAGCAACTCAGGCAAGAGATGAGCTCCACTGTGTACCAGACAGGTGGCCTTGGAAGGAGTGGTTAGTCCTGTTCTGGGTACATCTTGAAGATGGAGCTCATGGGATTTGCCGACAGCTTAGATACCGGGGATGGGAGAAAGGAGGAACTGGGGTAACTCCCAGCTGTTGTGGGTTGTCCTGAGCGAGGGGAAGGAGGAGGTTTCTGGGGGTTGGAGGTAGTCTGTGGTCCGCATGCTGAGGAAGGTGCCTTTCATGATGAATCTGCTGATATTTGTGTCCGGGAGAACATTTCACATCTCCTCCCTCAGCAACGTTCAAGTACAAGTATCCCCCACTTTTGAAAAGTTCATGGTAAGACACTTAGCTTTTTGGAAAGATCTATGTTATTACCCGGCTTCAGTAGCAGGAAGAAACCTCAGGAGCATTTGCCTCTTAGGAAAAAAGTCGAAGAGTGAGCATTGCGGTCAGCATCTGTTTTGGGGAGAAGCACAACAGAGTGAGCGTGCACCCCAACCAGCTCCTTCCTGGGAACCGCTCTTTGCGTCCAGCCACCAGCGCTTTGAATTGTGTCTGTGAGCGTCTGCTGTGCTTTATCTCCATTTATGCTGGGCATCCATTGGGAGTTGTGTCCTGAGGCCTAAGAAAAGCCAAAGAGAAGTAATTTTGGGGTCTGAGCATGCTCACTGATTTTTCCACATGAATGAATGGTAGTTCCTCCTTTGGTTTGCACCGTTTCTGCTGTGAAGGGTTTCATGGGAACACTGTACTTTCAAATAGCAGGGGATCCTGTACCCCATGCTGCAGGTTAGCTTGAGTCTTGTGCTGCACAGAACATTCCATGACTTACGGATTGGTTCCATGGAATTTTGGATCTCTCACACCGTTTACTCATGTTGCCCAGCCCCACCCCGGCCTCTGGCAACCGCCAATGTGTTCTTCGCACTTATGAGCTCATTTTTTATTCCACTTAAAATGAGATCATATGGAATTTGTCTTCCTCCATTTGTCTTTCTTACTTCAGTTAGCTGTCGGATCCATCCACGGTGTTGCAAATAGCAGAATTTCTCTTTTTACGGCAGAATATTATTCCGCTGCGTATGTATTTTACTGTATTTTCTTTTTCCATTCATCCATCGGTGGACACTTAGGTTGTTTACACACACTAGCTATTGTGCCTAATGCTGCAGTGAACGTGGGGATGCAGGTGTCCTTTCAAGGTAGTGTTTCTGGTTTTTAGGGTAAATACCCAGAAGTGGGATTGCTGGATCATAGGGTAGTTCTAGTTTTTGTTTTTTGAGGAACCTCCACACTGTTTTCCAGAGTGGCTGCACCAGCTCGCATTCCCACCAGCAGTGTAAGAGGGCTCCGCTTTCTCCACATCCTGGTCAACACCTGTTATCTCTTATCCTTTTGATAGTAGACTTTTTAACAGGTGTGAGGTGGTACCTCATTGTGGTTTTGATTTGCATTTCCTTGATGGTCAGTGATGTTGAGCATCTTTTAATGTACCTTTTGGCCACCTGTATGTTTTCTTTGGAAATCTGTCTATTCAGATCCTCTGTCCATTTTTTATTAGATTTTTTGGCTATTGTTGTACAAATTCTTTATATATTTTGCATATTGACCGTTTATGAGTTACATGATTTATAAATGTTTTCTCCTCCCATTTGGTAGGTTGCCTTTTTATTTTGTTGATGGTTCTTTTATTGTGTGGAAGCTTTTTAGTTTGAAGTAGTCCTCCTTTGTTTTTGTTTTGTTTTTTTGCTGTAGTTGCCTTTGCTTTTGGTGTCAAATTCAGAAGGTCATCACCAACGCTGATGTCCAGGAGCTTACTGTGTTTTCTTCTAGGTGTTTATGGTTTCAGAGCTTGTGTTAACATCTTTAACCCATTTCAAGTTAATTTTTGTGTATGTTGTGATGTAATGGTTCAGTTTCATTCTTTTGTACCGCACATATCTGTTCAGTTTTCCCAACACCATTCACTGAAGAGACTGTCCTGTCTGCACTCTTGGTTCCTTGGTTGTAAATTAAGTGAACATGTGTGGGTTTATTTCTGAGCTCTCCCTTCTGTTCTGTGTATCTGCTTTTATGCTACCACCAGACCGTTTTACTGATTACCGCAGCTTTGCAATGTAGTTTGATGTCAGGAAGTGTGATGCCTCCAGTTTTGTTCTTTCTCAAAATTGCTTTGGCTATTTGGGGTCTTTGCGGTTCTCTACAAATTTTAGGATTGTTTTATTGTTGTGTAAAACACCATTGGAATTTTAATAGGGATTGGATTGAATCTGTAGATAGTTCTGGGTCAGATGGACATTTTAACAATACTCTTCTAATCCATGAACATGGAATATCTTTTTATTTATTTGTATCTCTTTCAATTTCTTTCATCAGGGTCTTAGAGATTTTATTGTATAGGTTTTTAACCTCCTTGGTTAAATTATTCCTAGGTTTTTTTTTTGGAATGTGGTTGTAAATGGGATTATTTTCTTAATTGTCTGATAATTCGTTATTATGTATAGAAATGCAACTGATTTTTGCATATTGATTTTGTATCCTGCAACTTCACTGAATTAATTTTAGCCATTTTTTGGTGGCGTCTTTAGGGTTTTCTATAGGTAGTGTCATGTTGTCTACAAATGGTGACGGTTTTGCTTCTTCCTTACCAATTTAGATGCCTTTTATTTCTTTTCTTGCCTAATTGCTGAGGCTGGGGCTTCTAATACAATGTTGAATAAAAGTGGTGAAAGGGCATTCTTGTCTTGTTCTTAGAGGAGAAGCTTTCAGCTTTTCATTGAGGATGATGTGAGCTGTGGGCTTGTCATGTAGGGCCTTTATTATGTTGAAAGATGTTCTCTCTAGACCCACTTGTTGAGAGTTTTTTTTTTTTAATCATAGATGGATGTTGAATTTTGTCAATTGACATTTCTGCATTGATTGTAATAATCATTTGATTTTTATCCTTTTTGTTAGTATGGTATCTCATTGACTGACTTGCAGATGTTGAGCCATCCTTGCATCCCTGGAATAAATCCCACTTGCTCATGGTGTTTGATCCTTTTAACGTCGTGCTTATTTTGGCTTGCCACTCTTTGGTTGAGGATTTTTACATCCTTTGTCAGGGCTGTTGGCCTGTAGTTTTCCTTCGTTGTATTGTCTTTGTCTTGTTTTAGTTTTGGGGTAATTTTGGCCTCCAAAAATGCATTTGGAAGTATTTCCCATTCTTTCTTTTTCTTAAAGAGTTTGAGAAGGATTGCTATTCTGATTTTAACATTTGGTGGATCTCATCAGTGAAGCTGTCTGGCCTTGGATATTTGTTTGTTGGGAGGTTTTTGATTATTGATTCAATCTCCTTACTAGTAATTGGTCTGTTCAGATTTTCTGTTTCTTCATGATTCAGTCATTGTATGTAGGAATTTTCCATTTCTTCTAGTTTGGACAGTTTGTTGGCTTGTAATTGTTTATGTTAGTTTCTCGTGATCCTTTGTATTTCTGTGGCGTCCACTGTAATGGCTCCTCTTCTGCTTCTGGTTTTATTTGAGTCCTCTCTCTCTTTTTCTTAGTAGGTCTAGTGAAAGGTTTGTCAGTGTTATCGTTTCAAAAAAACCAGCTCTTCATTTCGTTGATGTTTTCTATCATCTTTTTGTCTTTATTTCCCCCACCCTCATCTTTGTCATTTCCTTCCTTCTACTAACTTTGGGCTTGGTTTGTTCTTCATTTTCTAGTTCCTTGAGATGTAAAGTTTTGTTGTTCATTGGAGATTTTTCTTGTTTTTTAATGTAGGTATTTATTGCTACAAACTTCCCTCTGAGAGCTGCTTTTCCTGCATCCCACAGGTTTTGGGAGTGTTATGTTTCCATTTTCATTTGTCTCAAGGTATTTTTTCTGATTTTCTTTTGATTTCTTCTTTGACTCATTGGTCGTCCAGTAGGATATTGTCTAATCTCGCATGTTTGTGTTTTTTTCTCATTTTCTTGTGATTGATTTCTGTTGTATACCATTGTGTTTGGAAGAGGTGCTCGATATGATTTCAGTCTTCTTAAATTATCAAGACTTGTTTTGTCACCTAACCTGTGCTTTCTCCTGGAGAATGTGCATGTGCACTTGAGAAGAATGTGTCTTCTGCTTTTGAAGTGAATGTTCTGTCCGTGTTAATCCACCTTGTGTGATGTGCCACTTGAGGCCGGTGTTTCCTTACTTTCTGTCTGGACCATCTGTCACACGTACTCTACCTTAAGACTTGGTGAGGTTCAAGTAGGAAATGCTCACCACTTTGGAGGGCTGCAGGCTAAGGAGTCTTTAGTCTCCTAATCATCATCATCTTCATGGTCATGAGCCTCCACTCTCGCCCCGTGGCCTCCTGAGTGCTGCCCTCCATGCGTCTGGCCCTTCTCCCCAGTGCTCTGACCACCTCAGTCCCCTGACCAAACACCTCTGTGGATCTCCTCTGAGCCCAGGCTGAGGCTCTGCCCTGGACGGGGGCAGCAGGTCCCCACAGGAGAGAACTGCCTTTCCTTCTGTCCTAGGGCCTTACACCTGCCCGTCTTCCTCTGGGAAGCACTCTCTTCTCCCCAGCCCTGAGCTCCTCCTATCCTCGCAGAGTCTTAGCTGGCTCTTTTTCTGCATCCCGGCCACAGGACTGCTGTGTGGGCAGAGTGACTGTGCCATCTGGACACCCTTCTCTTCCTCTTGCCGGGGTCTGCAGTGTGGCTGCAGCCAGTGTTGGCTGTGTGGGCAGCCCCAGCACCCGGGGGTCAAGTCTTGTGGGGGAGGGAGCAGTGGGGCTAGGCCACCCCACCCCAGGCTGAACTGCTGCCCCCTGGTGTTTGAGGAGAGTGGCTCGCTGTGCCCTGGGGTGATAGTACTTATTCTGGATCTTACTGATGTAATAACACATCTGCGTAGTACCCCTTCTTCTCTGTGGGAGCACCTCATTGTGCTTCCTGTAAATAGCACCCTCGCTGTGGGACTGGCAGCACTGGGCCAGCCCCTCCCCATATGGAGGCCTTGCACCCTGGCACAGCGGTTGCCCTGCGGGGGCACGGACTCTGGCCCCGGGGGCCTCCCCAGAGACTCCGGTTCTGAGGCCTGGTGTCCTTGTCTGTGAGGACGGTTTTTAAAGTTGGAATTCACGTTCTGCATGAGATCTCTGGGCACGTGTGTCTTAGGGGAGGGACTTGGGATTTTACTGTGGGTCACGTCCTGAGCTGACCCTTTCCTGGGGGTGCCCGTCCCTGTCCTTGGATCGGGCACAGCGTGGTGTGGGGAATTACAGGGAGGCTTGAGCAGGCTGAGGAGGGGGACGAGCCCTAGAATTAATCAGGGAATGAGAGGCCTTATTGGCAGACTGCCCCCGGGGGTCGGGGTGGGGGTGGGGACTCGGAAGGTCTTCACTGGGAGGCGGGGCAAGTATAGTCTTTCTTCCCTTCTAGGAGTAACTTCTGCTAACTTGTTTTATGAGCATCATATTTAATGAAAACATTTCTGGAAAACATTGTCTGTTAAAGACGGAATTAACTTACTCTTCAGTAAGTTGTGGTCACATGAAGCAATTGTAATTTTGTCCAGGTGATTTTGAGGTTTAGAGAAAACTCTGGCTTGTTCCGACTTAGATGACCCATGTTTGTGCATTCAGTGTGGGCAGGCATCTCAGGAGCTTTCCTGGGGATGTGCTGTTTGGTGGTGACGCATTTGCCCTCTGTGAGTCTCCTCTTGGTAAACTGATCCTCAGAGGGTGAGGATAGCCGTCTCATGGATCCTGGCAGAGCTGGTGTGGACCCCAGCCCCGGGGGGTGGCCCCTACCCATCCCGCATCCCAGACTCTATGAGACAGCCAGCAGTCCATACAGTTCTGTAGTTTGGCCAGTAGGAGTGAGTGGCAGGGGGAGGAGACAGTGTGGCCCAAGGAGAGGAGAGGGCAGGAGGGGCAGCAGGGGAGGGTACAGGTCTACACGGTCCTGGGGCCTCCCCGCCTGGCTCTCTAGCTGCCCACATTAGGACCAACCAGGAGCACCTGCTGCACCCAGCAGCTGCCCCCTGCCCCCTTCTTCTCCCTCCCCTTCGCCCCTTCCTTCCTCCCCCTCCTTCTCCCTCTTCTTCTCTCCCTTCCTCCTCCCTTCCCAGCCTTCCTACCCCACCCTCCTCTTCCTTGCTTCTTCCTTCCTCCCTCCTCCTCCCTCCTCACAGTTTTGCTGAAAGTGAACCACTTTCTGTGTTTTGTTCCTTATTAGTAGGCCCCTAAATAAATAATTAGGTGTATGTATTTTCCAACTCTGCAAATGTGCAGAGTATGGCTCGGGCATTAGGCAAAGGTTACGTGCATTCCTTCTTTTAAACCAGCATGTAGCAGCCTGTAGCTTTTCCAGTGAGCCCTGTTTGGAAAGGCCTCCTGGTTGTGTCCCCATCCTAAACCACGCTACTCCCTATGAGGTGGGCCCAGTGGAAGGGGTGGAGAGGGACACTGCTCCTTCTCTCTCCTTTCTTTCTGTCTCTAGAAGAAAGTGATTGTGCTCTTGTCCTGACTCTAGGTTGGCAAGGGGTAGAGAACAGAGCAATTAACAAGAAGGTGGACATACAGACGAATTCAGAATTCATCTCAGCCAGTGTAGAGGCCCCGAGGGGGAGGAAGGAGGCAGGGGTGCAGAGGCTAGTGGGTCTGGGGTGGGGGAGGCAGGGGTGTAGGGGTCCTAGGGGAAAGGAGGCAGGGTACAGAGGCCCTGGGAGGTGGAAGGAGGGAGAGGTGCAGAGACTAGAGGCTCTGGGCAGGAGGGGAGGCAAGGGTGTAGCACTCCTAGGGTGAAGGAGGCAGGGATACAGAGGCCCTGGTGGGCGGAGGGAGGGAAGGGTGGAGGCAGGGTGGGGGGGAAGGAGGCAGGGGTGCAGCAGCTAGAGGCTTTGGGGAGGCAGGGGTGTAGTGGTCCTAGGGGGCAGGAGGCAGGGGTGCAGAGGCCCTGGGGGGTGCATAGATGGTGAGCTGCAGGGGCCAGGCAGCGGGGAGGGAGGGCCAGGAGAGAGTGCGGGTGTGGGAAGCACCTCAGCCCCTACCTCTCCACGGCTTTCCTCTCTTGTGAGCTGAGGCTCCATTACTGAGACTTTCAGTTAGATGCTGGACCGTCTCTGCTAGGCTCCTCCAGCCTGTGGTCCCCACCCGGTCACTCTCTTCCATCCCAGGACACCCCAGGATTCTGTCTCGTCAGGCCATGAATTGAAGCCATTCCTAGTCAGGATTTATTCGTGGAGTTATTCTGTTTCACTGAGGCTGAGTATTGTCCTTTTCCACAGGGACAGGCTCCCTGGGAAAAGAAGTGTCCTTTCCTTGTGGCTGGGAGCAGAAGCCATTCCTGCAGAAGGGGTGCAGCCGTGGGAGGGAGGGCAGAGGGAGGACCTGGGATGGGGATCCCGAGTTTGCAGGGGAGGGGGGGAGTGTGGGAGGCAGGCACCCCAGAGAGTTGGGGCATGTAGGTCCAGCAGCAGCAAGGCTGCAGGTAGACGGCTAGCAGGGAGGTGCAGGGCGAGAGCTGGGCACAGCAGAGGGGACACACCGAGCCTCTGGCTAGAGGAGTGTGCGCTCGGGGCCTCACACCCGTCCCTGGACCGTGGGCTGTTTGGGAAAAGAGCTGCTTGACCGCTGGTGGCTGGAAGTTTTCTAATAGCCGTTGACATGGAATAAATTTGCTTCTCTTTTAATTTTTTGTCTTCTGGGGCCAGTGAGTGAAGGAGGGGAAGAGGTCTTGGGATTGGCCTCAGTCTGGCAGGAGTTCATTGCTTATAGTTGGAAAGATGTGGACTCTGGACAGCCCCGTGTAGCCGTCATGAATCGATACCTCGCTGCGGCCACACTGGTAAAACCTAGATGACCACAGGCTAGAAGCCCCAGATGGCTGCGTTCCCTGCAGGTGTGTGGGAAGATTCTCTGTCCTTCCTTTCTTGCCTTTGTGAGCATTACCTTAACTGTGAAAACGTTCCGTGCAGGAGGTTGGTGTGTTTGGTCTGCCGTGAATTTTAATTAAACTTAGACAGTGCCGTTCTAGCAACACGTGCGCTGTGAGATCTTGCGTGCTATTCCTTGTCCCTCCATGGTCTCTGTGGATGGAGAGCCTTGCTGATGTGACGTCCATCCAGAGGTGGACCCAAACAGAGTGCACCTGCGGTGGGCCCTCGGGCTTTCCTGGCTCACGCTAATTGCTCAGCGTCCAGCTCCCTGTCCCCTGTCCCTGGGCTCTGTCCTTGGGGTCCTTTTAGGCATGAGGGCCCTGAGGCTCCTTAATCCAGCTGGTTTCCGCGCTGATGCTCTGACCCCAGCCCCTTTGGCTGGGACGCTGGGCACCGTGTGCCTCTGACATGCCGTGGCGGGACCTCCAGTCCTGGCCCCATCGGTGGTGGTGGGCTCGCATGAATCTGGGCCGGACACAGGCCCAGCCGCCTGCCACCCGTCTTGGTGCGACCCAGATTGGTGGAGCCTGCTGGAGTGGATGTCAGGGAGCCACCCCGGGACCCCCAGTGCATGAGACGCTATGCACTCAGTGGAACTGAGCCTGCTGTGTGGTGAGTGTGTCCCCTCCGGGCTGCTACCCCCACCTCAGGGACGTGGGGTCATCTCATCCCCAGCAGCCCTGCAGCCGGACCCCGCAGGTGGGTTGCACAGCTGAGGACACTAAGGCACGAATTGCAGAGCCTTGTGCAGCTGGGAGAGGTCAGGCGAGCAGGGTGTCCCCAGAGTCCCGGCCCTCAGCCCTCTGCTGCTTATTCTCTCTGCTGCTTCTCAGCAGAAGGGACCTTGGTTGTTAGTGTCCTGCCGACGTCAGGTTCCAGAAAACTGAGCATTACTGTGGTCACCGGGTAGGGGCTGCAGGAAGCACCTGTCCCTGCCGCCTCAGCATCATGCTGCACACGTGCCCTGGGTGCCCACCTTGCCCGTCTCCACGGATGGTGCAAGGTGCGAAGAAATGCCACAGGAAAGGTTCACGTCTATTTCTGTGACGTGGGGAAAAGCGTGAAAAGTGATATGGGTGTTGAGTGGCTGCCTCGGCCTTGGAGACCATCTCGTGACATGGAGCCAAACAGCCTCCAGACGTGTCCGGCGGACTCGTCCTATAGGGCTCAGCCTCAGGCTGCTGCTCTGACGGAACGCGTCATCTCTTTGTTTGAAACCGCGATCTGGGTGCACAATGCA